>NC_137876.1:7816682-7836682 GCF_963924005.1 Protomyctophum bolini | reverse complement strand
ATGGACAGAATGTGATTTGGGGAAATCGATAAACAATTGCCTTGTAAACGTTGTACATTTATTCTGAGACAATTGGTTGCCCTGAAACATGTTGATGCATCGTCTTAACCTGCTCAGAGGAAATTCAAACGTTTCAATTTACAACCTGTGTTCAACTATATATATATATATATACAAGATATATACATACCAGCACGTGTTATTTAAAAATCACTAAGATTTAAAGATAGCCTGATGAAGGCCGCATTGGCCGAAACGTTGCTGTTTCCCTGAAATAAAAGTCGGTCACTGCATTTGAAGACAGTGTGCGCGTGTTTTTTTAATTTTTTGGGGCACCGTACCCTCTCCTAGGCACCTGTCGCCTGTAGGTGTGCATAAGCCTTGCTTTTTATAAAATCCCCAAGACAAAACACCTCCATCAAAACAACAGCGTGCACCTCGCTTCCCAAAACAATTATGGAACCAGCCCCACCCCCCACCCCCCCCCCCCCCCCCCCAATCTTCTCCATTGCTCCCGGAACAGACATGCACGCGACGCCAAAACGGCTTAACCCATTCTGACCGGGAACCCCTTTTGGTGTTAGCATCATGTTATGCTTTAGCTATTGAAAAATAGCAGATCTACAAGCTCATAGCGTGCCACCGAGTGGCGCGCTACGAGCTTGTAGGTCTGCTATTTTTGAAAAATCGAAGAACGACTGACATTTTTAGAATCTGATCTCAGGTCAGAATGGGTTCATCAGACCAGTGTGTGTCCAGTGGAAACCTCGTATGAATCTGATCTCAGGTCAGAATGGGTTAAAGCTGTTTTTAGCCATTTTGCCTGGCAGTGGCATGCGTGTGTGAAGGCTGTGAAGTGCCATCGTGGGACGCGACGAGAGGAGCGAGAGAGAGAGAGAGAGAGTGTACCCATAATTCCCGCAGCCTGGAGGAGTCGGGCCGGTTCAGCCCTGCCCAGCTTCGTAATCTGATAGAGAATGTGTGTAATCGGTTAATAACCTCGGCCATTTCTGTCATTAACAGTCGGAGCGGGCCTGCTATAGAGCCGGGGCGACCGAGGGAGAGAGACTGGGAAACAAAGATGCCAATGTGTTTTAACCCGTTTCGACCTGATTCTACGAATGTCTTCTAAATCATGACGGTTTTCAGAAAGACTTATGATTTGCGTCACATTTTCACGATTTTTCAAAAATAGCAGACCTACAAGCACATAGCGCGCCACTCGGTGGCGCGCTATGAGCTTGTAGATCTGCTATTTTTCAATAGCTAAAGTATAACATGATGCTTGAAACACCAACGGGGGTTCCCGCCGCCCAGAATGGGTTAAGGGGACATTGGCTCCAATCAATCAAGCTCTCACACACTAAACACAATCTTAACTCACTCTCACACACGCGCACACACACGCACACACGCACACACGCGCGCGCTTGCACACAGAGTACGGTTAACGTGTTTGTCTCACTAGTTCTGCAGTGAAAAGAAAACTACTAAATTACACCTTGAGCAGTGAGCCAGCACCCGAGCCTGCCTATAACGCACTTAGTGAAATTTGAAAAGAAAACAAGCGAGAAGCGTTTTGGACATATTTATGGCTGTCACATTTATACCAACCCAGATTTGGGTTGTGCATTGAATGTTGCTCATTATACCGTGTGTTGGCAAATTGAATTCAGAGCCCACGGGGATTGTATCTGTTTTAAACAAGGTGATCTGCAGCTTCTCATTCTCTCCCTGCTTTGGTTGTGTGTTGTCATTTCCATTGTTCATATTTGTTCGTATATTTGTAATGCAAAAAATGGTGTGAAAAAAGGACATACATTTAAAAGAACACATGTTCTTACTGTCCTCGTTGTTCCTTTGTAAGCTGTGTGCTACAGTATTTCCACGTCAACATGCTTGCCATGTGCGTTTATATACTGTTTCTGCTTGGAGGCAATCGCCATTCAGCAAAGAGACGGCTTCTGATAAAATATTAAATATCCCCATTTTGTACGGTACCTTTTTAACCCATTTTGACCTGAGATCAGATTCTAAAAAATGTCAGTCGTTCTTCGATTTTTCAAAAATAGCAGACCTACAAGCTCGTAACGCGCCACCGAGTGGCGTCCTACGAGCTTGTAGATCTGCGTCCCTGCGAGTCCCTTTCTTTCTGAAAAGTCCAGATCTCATTTTCAGAAAGGGGAAAGTGTTGCTGGTCCACAGAGCAAAGTTCCTGGTCCCGCTCTGCTCTGACATCTGGTGCCCTGTCTGTGCCAGGATGCCCCTGCCCGCACGCACCAGTGTGTTCCTGGCACCACACCTGAATCTGCTCGCGCACACACACACACACACACACACACACACCCGCACACACACTTGAAAGCACACGTGCACCAATGCAAACTTGAACCTGTACACAGACGCACACAATGCACATACACCACCTGAAATCACACATAAAACTGGCACATGTTGTGGCCATGCATGCATGAACACACACACACACACACACACACACACACACACACAATGCACATACACCACCTGAAATCACACATAAAACTGGCACATGTGGTTCCCACGCGCACGCACACACACACACACACACACACACACACACACACACACACACACACACACACACACACACACACACACACCTAGACTAGCTCTCACACCAGTGCAGGAGCATATGTCACCCCCCACTCCTCTGAGAATCAGTGTAATTAATCAGACCCCAAGATGCAGCCTGTGTGTTCGACAAACATGCACGTGTGCTCACACACACACACACACACACACACACACACACACACACACTCATGCGCAGCACGACAGACAGACAGAACGCAGCAGAGACAGACATACTTGGAGAAATAGTTTCTATGCTTCTGTTGTGTCTTTTCTTAGCCCTCCTGTTCTTGCACTGTGCAGTACCTGTCACATTGGTTAGCCCATTTGCATTATGCATTATACTATTTCAGTGCGCTGGCTTGTGGCAGCTGTAGCCGCGTCTCATTGACTGTCTGCATTTCTCCAAAACGCTCAAAACACTCAAAAATAGCAGAGCTACAAGCTCGTGAGCTTGTAGATCTGCTATTTTTCAATATCTAAAGCATAACATAATGCCATCATGGCAGAGTTCATGTCTTCTTTCTCTCTTTCATTGGAGTTGTCTGTAACACTTTCTGCTTATTATGTGTTGCTTTGAACAATTACCAGTGTATGATTGTTCACAGTGGTGGAAAGTAACTAAGTAGGTACATGCACTGAAATACTGTACTTAACGTAAGTAAGATCTTGAGGTATTTGCAATTTCGGATCCAAATATTGTACTTTTACTCCACTACATTTATTTGAAAACTTTAGTTACTAGTTAGTTTGTAGATTTTTAATATTATTACCATAAGCATTTCGCCCATTTGAAAATAGCCGATCTACAAGCTTGACCTTCTGCATAATGAGTACTGTCTACTTTTGGTATTTTAAGTACATTTTTATACCAACACTTTTGTACTTTTACTCGGGTACGTTCTGAGTTCCAGACTTTTACTTGTAACAGAGTATTTCTATATTATACAGTATTGATACTTTGATACCTATAACTAAAAGAATATAGGTACTTTTTACACCACTGATTGTTCACTTTTCAATATTGTAAACTTTTTAACTAATGACACTGGAGACGAGTAACACGCACAGCAGCAAAGCACTTCAGCCCTAATTAGAGAGTCTCTTCTATCCTACACTGAAGCATTAAGATGACACTCTTCATTCAGGATTACTGTAATTGGCACAATTATTGCAATTTGGTCTCCATTACGTGTCGAGATGAAGTGTGCCATTCCACAGCACAATCGTCCCGATTCCCTTTCATGAGAAATCCTCTAATAAGCTCTTAACCCATTCTGACCTGAGATCAGATTCATACGAGGTTTCCACTAGGACACACACTGGTCTGATGAACCCATTCTGACCTGAGATCAGATTCTAAAAAAATGTCAGTCGTTCGATTTTTCAAAAAATAGCAGACCTACAAGCTCGTAGCGCGCCACTCGGTGGCGCGCTATGAGCTTGTAGATCTGCTATTTTTCAATAGCTAAAGCATAACATGATGCTATAACACCAAAAGGGGTTCCCGGTCAGAATGGGTTAAACATGCGCCGCCATGAAAGGGAGAGATCCATTTCGTCACTCACGGAGATTACTTTTGAACTTCCTCTGCCCTTGAGAAGGAGAAGTCTTTTCTCGTTGCCCATTAGTATTAAACACGTCGTCATTATCACGTCGGCCACTTGTCGAGATTCCACGTTACGAACGCCGCAAACGCCATGGAGGGCTTTTCCCCCTGGCTATCTCTCCCTCCACTGAGGGACCCTTTTGTCCCTCAGCTAAACCCCTCCAGGAGGCATTTTCTGGTGGAAGGGACGGGCCTAGAAGTGGTAATTCGATGGCTCAATGCGACGCCGTTTGCCAAGAGGCCCTAAAGCGTGTGTCAATTGTAAAGCTGGTGCAAGGCCATCTATTTTCTCTCCCGATAGAGCTCGGGAGGCACTGTCCCTCGTAGGAGAATGGCTTCCTCATTGGGTTTTTACAGACTGACGAAACCTGACTGATCTCCAGATAGGACGAAGAGAGAGAGAGAGAGAATTTAAAAACATATCATTTTGTGGGTCTTTGGCACGAAAATGTGTAAAATCGGCCTCTGGTCTTGATTTAAAAACGAGAGAGAAGCAGTTGTGACTGGGATGAGACGAGGACAGAGAGGCGTTGCAGTGGAACACACACACACACACACACACACACACACACACACTTAGAGAGGGGAGGAGTGATAGAACGAGTAGGGCTGTCACCATTACACATTTAAGTTCACAAATAATTGCGATTAAAGATTTAATCGTGTTTCTGGCATCGGACACTGGAACGTTATGAATAGAAATTTCTAGGCTTCGTAATAAAAAAAGTGCACAGGGCAGATATGACAAATAACTGAAGGCATTACTGGCAAGTTTTTTTACTGTAAAATAAATAGTTGAAATGGCTTATACAACGCGCCACAAAGTGACCCGTTGACAAAATGACAAAATAATTGCGATTACCGGTATCTCCAATGACGATTATGTAATAATTGTGACAAGCCTAGGTTAGAGAGGGGAGGAGGGAAGGAGCGACAGAGTTAGCGGTGAAGCAACCACAGAGGTTATGGGGGAGGAGGAGGAGGAGGAGGAGGAGGAGGGAAGCAACCACAGAGGTTATGGAGGAGGAGTGAAGGGAGTTGCAGCGATCACAGAAGGAGGAGGAGGAGAGGCGAGGAGGAGGCAGGGCCGCGCAGGCCGCCGCGCAGGCCCTCAGGGGTAAACTGAGGTGAAGGAATTACGGGCGCTTTGGAATTCCAGCGCGGATCGGACCATAAGTGTGCAGCGGTCCGCCGCACAGCGATACCGACCGTTACAGGATCCCATCTTGGCGGCGTCTCAGGTGTGTGCGTTCTGAAAGCCTCAGGTGTGTGCGTTCTGAAAGTCTCAGGTGTGTGCGTTCTGAAAGCCTCAGGTGATGATGTGGCCGCTCAGAGCTGAGGTGGGACCGTGTCCAGGTGGCGCGCTCTGGTCTCACACACACACACACACACACACACACACACACACACACTGTCCACTCCACATTGCAGCCACACACACATATGTACACGCACACATCCGCTCCTGGCTCTCACATGGCCATATTTATACAGTGGGAGTGGTCCTGGTGCTGCTTGTCCCATCCTACCCATCTGTCACACTGTGTGTGTGTGTGTGTGTGTGTGTGTGTGTGTGTGTGTGTGTGCGGGCGGCCCACACACTCGACCCTCCATCCCTCAGGTGTTTGGCTGTGGTGACTAAAGTATGAATCAGACTCAGCCAGCTCCACCACTGAGCAGCTCTGAACGGTCAAAAACAAAAACAACAGCCAAGGCATATACAGGTGACATGGGAGTGGGCAGCCATTTCTGTTAGGATGGATATACGTGTGTGTGTGTGTGTGTGTGTGTGTGTGTGTGTGTGTGTGTGTGTGTGTGTGTGTGTGTGTGTGTGTGTGTGTGTGTGTGTGTGTGTGTGTGTGTGTGTGTGTGTGTGTGTGTGTGTGTGTGTGTGTGTGTGTGTGTGTGTGTGTGTGTGTGTGTGTGTGTGTGTGTGTGTGTGTGTGTGTGTGTGTGTGTGTGTGTGTGTGTGCGTGTGCGCACAAGGACCCTTCGAGGTCAAAGCGAACGTCATGTAGCATTCTTTGTTTGCAAATCCTTAAAGCCTTTTCATTGCTGCTCATAAGCCGAGGTTGAAGGATTAAGCTAATTGGTCTGAAACAAGAGAACTAGACTCTGGCTCCTTTTCCATTTCTCTTTTTTTTTTAGAAGAGGAAAAGGCTTCTTTTTTACAAAGCACAGTGAATCATTTAGAATGATCTACAAGCCTTTATCATACCTCTGGGAGCCGCTAGTATAGTGTAGACGTTCCATTAGTGATGACAAGCTGAAATTACTTTTAAATGATGATGTGACGACGTTATGCAGGCAACAGAAAATGACCAATAAAGGAAGTAAACTTCCATTTGTTTCGGTTATGTGTCTACGAGAGAGAGAGAGCAAGCTATTATGAGGGGAAACGGTGAAATACTGCGGCGTGTGACTGACGGAAGAGATTGTAAAAGTAATATCTAGGCAACAAGAAAGTCCTCCTTTTTGTTCAGGTATTTGCGCCATTGTGCCACCGTAGAAGATGGAGAGGTAGAGATTAGAAGGGTGTGGGGATTCACAATGGAGGGCCTTTGCTGTGTGTGTGTGTGTGTGTGTGTGTGTGTGTGTGTGTGTGTGTGCTGATGTGACTGGTGCCTTGGTGGTGGTAGAAGGTGGCAGGCAGGTTATAAATAGCATTGTGGGGGGGATGGGAGAGGGGCTGACCTTTAACCCATTCTGACCTGAGATCAGATTCATACGAGGTTTCCCACTGGACACGCACTGGTCTGATGAACCCATTCTGACCTGAGATCAGATTCTAAAAATGTCAGTCGTTCTTCGATTTTTCAAAAATAGCAGACCTACAAGCTCATAGCGCGCCACTCGGTGGCGCGCTATGAGCTTGTAGATCTGCTATTTTTCAATAGCTAAAGCATAACATGATGCCAACACCGAAATGGGTTCCCGGCCAGAATGGGTTAAGTGGGCACTGAGACTCGTCTCAAAGCCACAAAGAGTGCCCTGGGCGCACTTGATCTTCAGTTGCACACACACACACACACACACACACACACACACACACACACGCATGTACTGTACATGCATGCATACTGGCACACGGCAAAGCCCCAGACGGCCACTTTGATGTGGCAGTAGTCTGGGTCCTCAAAGGTCAATGGAGGTCAGCACGTGCGTGTGTGTGTGTGTGTGTGTGTGTGTGTGTGTGTGTGTGTGTGTGTGTGTGTGTGTGCGTGCGCGCGCGCGTTTGTTTTTTTGTTTCAGGAAGAGGTGACTGTAGAGATAAAGGATGTGTGCAAAGCAAGAAGCGCTCCCGGAAATGCTGCTCGCTCTCTCTCTCTCTCTCTCTCTCTCTCTCTCTCTCTCTCTCTCTCTCTCTTTCTCTCGCACGGCCCTGGAGAGGCGAGCCAGAGGAATTAGCCTATACAGGCAGAATGAAGGATCACTGAGTCCTCTTTCCCCCCTCCCCGTTTCTGCTTTAAAAGCAGCTTTTAATTCTGCCCATGATCTCTGCAGCCAGCCACTGTACAGCTTAAGGATTCTTTAAGCTATCAGATTTGTATGCTTGGGCTTTCGTTATAGAAACGACATGGTGTGTATGTTCTGGGGGGAAGTTCTCTGATAATCGGCCTCATGCTTAAGGCTTCTCTCTCTGCTTCTTACTCACACATGAAGTGCAGGGGAGCACATATTCCAATCATCGGCACCCAGTTTCTTACTATGCGCTCTCTCTCTCTCTCTCTCTCATGCACGCTTGCTCTTTCGATTACTGCTCATCCTTACCCCAATCCATATTTCTGATGAGGCAGTATATTTTTAATAAAGTTAACTGGAGGATTAGTGGCCAGGCTGTTTTCAGCCTCATTGACAATCAGGAGGATCAGCCTCTTAACCCATTCTGGGCGCGAACCGCCTTTTGGTGTTATAGCATTATGTTATGCTTTAGCTATTGAAAAATAGCAGATCTACAAGCTCGTAGCGCGCCACCGAGTGGCGCGCTACGAGCTTGTAGGTCTGCTATTTTAGAAAAATCGAAGAACGACTGACATATAGAAACATCGCTTTTTCAGAAAACTGTCAGGATGTAGAAGACATTTTTTTAATCTGATCTCGGGTCAGAATGGGTTAATGACACTAGACCACAAGGTCCATTACATCCTCTGCATCCCAAGATGTTTTCCCTCCAGAGGACGAGCAGACGTGTCTTTAACCCATTCTGACCTGAGATCAGATTCATACGAGGTTTCCACGGGACACACACTGGTCTGATGAACCCATTCTGACCTGAGATCAGATTCTAAAAATGTCAGTCGTTCTTCGAATTTTTCAAAAATAGCAGACCTACAAGCTCGTATCGCGCCACTCGGTGGCGCGATATGAGCTTGTAGATCTGCTATTTTTCAATAGCTAAAGCATAACATGATGCCAACACCAAAATGGGTGCCCGGTCAGAATGGGTTAAGCGAAGCGGTCGTCCGCCCTGCCCAGAACCCTGCGTCATGTCGTTATAGGACGATCGGACGCCGAACCGTTGCGTTCTCCACGGCTCAATTAATGTCAAGAATGCCTCTTTCCATTACCATTTAGCCCTCGCTAACTGTAGCCGCGGTCCAGGGATGCTCCAGATATCGCCATTAATCTCTCCTGACTCCACTACGGCCCCGTAGAATACTCCGAAAAAAAACCCTCTCACATAAATCACTATAGAGCTCTGAGGTTTCACGTTGTGATATTCGTCAAGAACTCGGGGGCTTTAGTGGCTGTGAACGGAGGGTTCAACTAAGGTTTTTGGGGTCTGGAACAGGGTGGTTCGGGATTTTCTTTTTTTCTGTCTTTTGCGCCACACATGAGTTTAATCAACATTTCAGAGAAATGCAGCGTCCCGGTTTCACCAAGAGGCCGCTTGGGTTTTTTTTTTTTTTATCAGCCTAGTGTGTTTCCCATTAGCCTGCTTGTCTCTGCGGTCCGCTCAGGGATG
Organism: Protomyctophum bolini; assembly: GCF_963924005.1. Lineage (NCBI taxonomy): Eukaryota > Metazoa > Chordata > Actinopteri > Myctophiformes > Myctophidae > Protomyctophum > Protomyctophum bolini. The sequence goes on along the minus strand of NC_137876.1, from coordinate 7,827,494 downwards.
CAAAGGTCCAGCTTTAAGTACGGAGGAATGGCAATTACTGGCCAAAGCTCTGCCACGAATGTATACGGTAACCAGAGACATGTCATGAGATGTGTCAGTTGGCAGTGGCGTGACCCAGAGGCCACAGAAGGCGACAGAAAGAGAGAGAGAGAGAGAGAGAAAGAGGGGAGGATGCATGTGCAACTCCAAGCATTTTGAATCAAATCAAATCCTGTGTGTGTGTGTGTGTGTGTGTGTGTGTGTTTTGTTAAGTAGACACAGGACATGGCGTCGTCTAAAGTGAAAACATACTCATGCTCTCCCTTTCTGCCTTCGGGGGGGGAAGGGGGGGGGCTGTAAGGGCTTGGCAGAGCCCTTCCGTAACAATAACCTCTCTCAGTGTTGATGCTCCCGAGTCGATATACGCGCCAGCTTGCGGGCCCTCTGTCTGCTGCCCGCTGTGTGCCCACGGGGAGAGAAGAGGGGCCTCCTCTCTGGGTTCAGCCACCCACCTACCCGCCTGGCAGACATGTTGTGCCAAGCTGCTTTCGACACGACTCGGGAGGCCGTGAGAGGAATGTGCAATGAACCTGTTGTGGGTGTTGGCCCCCGGGTTGGCTGAAGCTTTGCCCACGCGCCGCTGTTTATGGTCCCCGGCAATATATCTGTCAATGATTCTCTTTATATAAGCCAATCTCTCTCTCTCTCACTCTCTCTCCTGTTCCCTCTCTCTCTCTCTCTGTCTTTCTTTCCTGGTCCCCTTTATGGAGATGTTTGGCTGCGCGGCCGCCACCTCTTTTGTGGCCAAACGGCGTCCTCCGTGCGTGGCACACAGAGGCTTGGCTGTGTGAAGCCATGTCAAGTGGCTACATTCAGACATCCAGCAGCCAGCGGAGAGAGAGAGGACGGGACGGGGTGGGTTACACGCACGGTGGCGGGCAGCGGCTCTGGGGGAGTTCACAGGGGATAGAGACATGAATCCTGCCCTTCTCCTCCAGTCAGCTGCAGCGTGTGGGAGGTTGAGAGGCAGAAGAAAGGCCTGCGCTGCAGTGCAGTGCAGTGGGCTTTGGGACCTATTAGCATTTGGATAAAGCTCAGACGGCCTCCCAGCGGTCGGCGGCCGCGCCACACAGACACTGTATGTACGGACGGGGCTGCTAAGCGGCTGCTACTGCCGCGGCGTTAAGCCGTGGGTCTCCCCTCAATGGGGCCCATTGTGTGGTGGAGCGGCTACAGGGAGGCCTGGTGCACTTTATCTACGCTTGTCCTCAATCTGTTTAGCCCGTTTAGGCCTGGCAAAAATGTCTTTTTATATATCCTGACAGTTCTCTGAAATACCTATGCCTATATCACTCAATATTTCATGTCAAGAAATTATGTGTTTGGCCACCGACCACCATCTGAAAATATGTTGTTCCAGGGACCCTCCAGAAGCAAAGATTTGAGTTAAAAACCTTCGTTCTGAAAAAATATATTCCAAATTTGAAGCACATTTTCACGATTTTTCAAAAATAGCAGACCTACAGGCTCGTAGGAGCTTGTAGATCTGCTATTTTTTCAATAGCTAAAGCATAACATAATGCTAACACCAAAAGGGGGTTCCCGCCCAGAATGGGTTAGAAAGTAACGCGCCGCCTTCCTCTGCCGCTGAAACCAGAGCATCCATCTTGTCAACCCGGTGACTGATGTGCTGATAAGAATGACTTTGTTCATCACGCCTAACTCATCATGCTACACTGTGGAAGGAAGGCTGATGGCGTCAGAAGCGATTAACATCAATTACTCCATGCCCACGCCAACCACTCATCATCAATTGACTCGGAAAGACGTCCCCTTGAAGTGGTGAAGTCTCAGGGGGGACATATTGCCGTTGTCCGTTAACCCATTCTGACCTGAGATCAGATTCATACGAGGTTTCCACTGGACATACAATGGTCTGATGAACCCATTGTGACCTGAGATCAGATTCTAAAAATGTCAGTTGTTGTTCGATTTTTCAAAAATAGCAGACCTACAAGCTCGTAGCGCGCCACTCGGTGGCGCGCTACGAGCTTGTAGATCTGCTATTTTTCAATACCTAAAGCATAACATAGTGCTAACACCAAAATGGGTTCCCGGTCAGAATGGGTTAAACAGCAGATGAACGACGTTACCTAAACACGCTGGCAGAGGCACCAGCGAAGGCTAAGGCGACTGTCAGGACTTCGTTAGTTCATTAGTTCCTCTTCCGTCTTCCTCTCCTTCCTTTGAACAAGCCGCCCTTTTATCCTATAATTCTTTTCTATAGTCATGTCTTTAAAAAAAAAAGCACATATCTTCTAGTCATCCAGGCGCAGGTCCATATCTAATGATCTAATCTCCTTAAGCCATTCTCTCATTGTCCTGGAATGGCCGGTAGTGTGGCCCCGACCTGCTGACCATGTCCTCCGGCCAGCTGGGGACCTATGCCTGTGTGTGTGTATCTCTCTATCTGGGTATATGTCTGTGATAAATGCCTTCTTCTTCTCATTCTCCTCACCAGGCCCTTTGGAAGATGGCCGCCATCTGCGTAGCCGTGTGTTTGCACACGGTATTGCAGCACGCCAGAGCAATTATTGACCTTATGCAGACTGACTGTGGCCATCTTGCCAGCAGGGTGGTAAACTAGCCGCAAATTTGCCATTGACAGCCCATATACATCCAAACGGAAAAGTCCTATTTGATTGTATTAAACAACGTCAAACTCACCAACATTGCAAGCTGTACGAAAAGCTTGAATTATCCTCTTTCTATCTGAAAAGTGTTCGTTTCAAAAATGAACCGTAGACATGTTAACCCATTCTGACCGGGCACCCATTTTGGTGTTAGCATCATGTTATGCTTTACCTATTGAAAAATAGCAGATCTACAAGCTCATAGCGCGCCACCGAGTGGCGCGCTACGAGCTTGTAGGTCTGCTATTTTTGAAAAATTCGAAGAACGACTGACATTTTTAGAATCTGATCTCAGGTCAGAATGGGTTCATCAGACCAGTGTGTGTCCAGTGGAAACCTCGTATGAATCTGATCTCAGGTCAGAATGGGTTAAGTGTTGTCGTTTGGAAGTGCTCGTTGGATATCACTCAACGGCCCTGCGTACCACCCGTTTTGAATTTGAGGCAGCAGGACGTTGCTTTGTTGAAAAGCAACCACTTCCAAACTCCCAACACAAAAAAAATATCACCTGCAAGGAATTTCTTGACAGAAAGTATAGCAGCTCATAAAGCAATTCACCGCCGGAAGAAACTGCAGTCACTCAATGTTAATAGTATTCGTAGTAGATAACAGTAGCACAATTTCAATTTTGCACCCTATGGCTAGAAAAATAATGAAGTCTGTGTGCTTGAATGGATTGCTGAATTCCTACAATGCCCATAATGCACTTCCCTCTAGCTCCTTGTGGAGAGGGGGGGGGGGAGGCTGCCCATGTGTGAGGTGTGACTTTCAGGAAGGAAGTGAGACCACATTTTCGTGACAGCTTTTTGGTCATGAACTTGGCGTCATGACTAAAATATAAAAAAACAAACATATTAAACCCCAGGAAAGTGTTTCTTGTGTCCTAAACAACATTAACAGTTTGACGTAACCCGCATTTTAATCAAATACCCTACGCTTGTATTACCTTTAGAGCATACGCTGAATTATTTGGGCTTTTGATCCGTGAAAGTCCGGCGAAGAAAAGCTTCCTCCGTTTGTTATGAACGATCGCACCACCCGCCATCTTGGTGCGCCCGGAAGACCGCAGCACAAGACCCGCCTCCATGAGGAATTGTACCCCATTCATTTGCATTGGCCTCAATTTCCCAGAAGCCCTAGCAGCAGCCCTTGCAAAAGGGGTGACGTGGCCCTTTTAACGAAGCAGTGAGAATATAGGCTGCTTTTTTTTTATCACGTATTAATTCAAAACAGCGTTGACGATATCAAGTGCTTATCTGAGCTTTGATGTAAATATTTAAATTAACTTTGCATCGGCGATTATGTTCATATTATATACAGTTGCAACTTCCTAATAATTATGACGTTCAGATTTGATCCAGGTCTAAATTTAGGAACCACCTTCGTAAAAACAATACACTAGAGTAGACATTCAGCTGAGTACTACAGTATGTTGGATTGTACTATAAAAGGCTTTTGATTCCTTAGAAAAAATATTCAAGGGTGTTCTTCTCAGTATAGGAAGAGGAAGTGCCCTGTGTGTGTGCGTGTGCGTGCGTGTGTGCGTGCGCGCGTGCGCGAGTCACTGGCTCCTGTTGGTCTGTGTCCATAGACCCACAAATAACCCATTCTGACCTGAGATCAGATTCTAAAAACGTCTTCTACATCCTGACATGTTTCTATGTCAGTCGTTCTTCGATTTTTCAAAAAATAGCAGACCTACAAGCTCTTAGCGCGCCACTCGGTGGCGCGCTATGAGCTTGTAGATCTGCTATTTTTTCAATAGCTAAAGCATAACATAATGCTAACACCAAAAGGGGTTCCGGCCCAAAATGGGATAAACGGCAGTAATCCAGCTGGAAACAGGGGGAAACGGCAGCACCAGATCCTCTCTCTCTCTCTCTCTCTCTCACACGGTCTGCACACGGGTTAATGTTGCAGTTCATGGGAAAATGGAATCGGACGCACACCGCTGGCTGCATGAACACGGATCACGTGCGCTCTGCGGACACGCACACTTTCCCTCATTTGTAGCCCTTGATGAATTGGCCCATTCTGGCCCTGCAGTCTCACAGGTGTTGTCCCGCTGTGGATAATGGACAGTTGTTGTTTCTGTCTTCTCTTCATGGACATGTGTGTGTCTTTTGGAGGTCAGCTTGTTGCATGTGTGTGTGTGTGTGTGTGTGTGTGTGTGTGTGTGTGTGTGCGCGTGTGTACAGTGTGCGTGCACGCGCGTGTCATTGTCGGGCCCCTTCCTGCCAGCCTCCCCAGCGGAGGTCATGTGAGTTGGGTGGGGATTCGGAGGAGGAGGAGGGGGGAGGAGGAGGAGGAGAAGGAGGGGGAGGAGGAGGAGGAGGAGGGGTCATCCGTGTGCCAAGTTATGGAGCCTCCTTGACCTTTTTGGGTCTGGTTAAAGGTTCTGCTAGAAGAACACACACTAGGAGGCTTTGTCCACTGGAGCACAGCTGTGCCTCTCGGTCCTCTGCATGCGCTCACAAGCAGCTACGCTCTCCTGTCTGTCTGTCTGTCTGCCTGCCTGTCTGTCTGTCTGTCTGTCTGTCTGTCTGTCTGTCTGTCTGTCTGTCTGTCTGTCTGTCTGTCTGTCTGTCTGTCTGTCTGTCTGTCTGTCTGTCTGCCTGCCTGTCTGTCTGTCTGTCTGCCTGTCTGTCTGCCGTGTTGGTTGGTCTGGGTTGTAAGTAGGATTGGGACCCGGCCGGAACCGTCTTTTTTCAGACTCGGTTCCGAGATTGAAGAACCGGAGTTTCTGGAACCGTTGTTTTTATCACACTGTCAGAGCTGGCATGTGGGATTGATGTCTGCTCTACGATTCACTATAGCAGTGGTTCTCAAACGCTTATACATTTCACTCTGAGAGTGTACTGTACAAATGGAACCAAATAGACCCTTATGGGTTTTATTTATACCCTCTCAGAGTTGCAGTCCTGTGAAGGAATCAGACCGTTGAAAGGGAATCGTTAAAATCCTAAAGGTTCACAATCCTAGTTGTACGATGGGTGAGATGGGTGGGTGAACCCACCCATCTCGGCTGGTCTCATGCCGGTGGTTTCATTTGGGCCGGTCTCTGCCGAGATGTGACGCGCTCCCACCATCAGGACAGCCAATAAGATGGTGAAACAGTGGTATGAGGGTTAGGGATGGAGCTCGATACCCGATAAAATCCGATAACAAGCTTATCGAGTAACCGTTATCAATACGTTTTGGGCTTATCAAGCCTGTTATCGAGCATGACGTCCATGTTCAAACAATCATGGCAAGAGGCGATCAAGAAATAAATGTAATCACCCATGCTGGCACAAACATGTCGATCTCAAAGTGTATTGAAGTCTATCTACCAACCAGCGCTGCCAGGGTAAACAAAATAACACTTTGAAGTTTAACAGTTTCTTTAATATATATATATATTTTTTTAATGTTTTTTTTGTGGCCTTTATTTATGGAGGGACAGACAGTAGGCTGACAGGAAATGGGGAGAGAGAGATGGGGGAGTGACATGGGGCAGTAAAGGCTGTCGGGAACGGGAGTCGAACCTGCGGCACACTGCCAGACTGGATTACCAGCCAAGGTGCCTGGACCGCTGAGCCATGGCCCAGGCCTTTAATATTATTTTATTGGTAAAAAGGTCAATTGCCTGTTTGAATGTACTGTATATACTGTCTTTTCAGAATTTATTGTCTCCTGTCTTTCCACAAAATAATATAAAATGCTCGATAGTGGGCTCGATAAGAACCCGTCTCGATAAGCCTGATCGATAAGGTGATCGTTTATATCAATATAAATTAACGAGCTCCATCCCTGATATGAGGGTAGAGCCGGGTGATGTTAACAAAACGTAGTTGTGGATCACACACAGATACTCAGTGATGTCTTCAATGTTTTGTTTTTCTTTCACCGTTATTAATTTTCTGTACCTATCTATGTATCCGCTGAAATCTCCAATGTCTTGAGTTCGCAGCATCGGTTCAGAAGTGTACAAGTCTCCACCATTGTTCTTTGAGCCTTCCTCAGCTGTGCATTGCAGTTATCTGAGCCTCATTGTGTCAAGGATTCTGTTTGGGTCCATGTTCGGCTCGCCGGCCAGTAAACTAGATTATCTTTAGCTATAGCTGCTAGTTGATCGCCCCCCAGCCCAGAGGCTGACCTCAGATCAGCAACAACACACTGATCGCCCCCCAGCCCAGAGGCTGACCTCAGATCAGCAACAACACACTGATCGCCCCCCAGCCCAGAGGCTGACCTCAGATCAGCAACAACACACTGATCGCCCCCCAGCCCAGAGGCAACAACACACTGATCGCCCCCCAGCCCAGAGGCTGACCTCAGATCAGCAACAACACACTGATCGCCCCCCAGCCCAGAGGCTGACCTCAGATCAGCAACAACACACTGATCGCCCCCCAGCCCAGAGGCAACAACACACTGATCGCCCCCCAGCCCAGAGGCTGACCTCAGATCAGCAACAACACACTGATCGCCCCCCAGCCCAGAGGCTGACCTCAGATCAGCAACAACACACTGATCGCCCCCCAGCCCAGAGGCTGACCTCAGATCAGCAACAACACACTGATCGCCCCCCAGCCCAGAGGCTGACCTCAGATCAGCAACAACACACTGATCGCCCCCCCCCAGCCCAGAGGCAACAACACACTGATCGCCCCCCCCAGCCCAGAGGCAACAACACACTGATCGCCCCCCAGCCCAGAGGCTGACCTCAGATCAGCAACAACACACTGATCGCCCCCCCAGCCCAGAGGCTGACCTCACCTTGGCTTAGCTGAGCAACATGCAGCGGACGGTGGTGATGGTGCTAATCAACCAATCAAGCCGCAGAAAGGCCGGCCGTTGTTCGCCCAGTAAAACAGATCAGAGTGGGGGGAAATACCCGGCTAGTCATCCCGGAATTCGCAAAAGCACAGCAGCAGATGGGGATGTGGGGATATACAGGCACGCATTGTTGTTGCAGTGGAGGGAAGGTTACTGGGATTGATGTGCGGACCCAACTGGGACGGACCCTGTGAGAGAGAGAGAGAGAGAGAGATGAAGGGAGATAGAGAAGAACTGGCAGTACTTAAGTACAGTACTTAACCCATTCTGACCGGGCACCCGTTTTGGTGTCAGCATCATGTTATGCTTTAGCTATTGAAAAATAGCAGATCTACAAGCTCATAGCGCGCCACCGAGTGGCGCGCTATGAGCTTGTAGGTCTGCTATTTTTTTTAAATCGAAGAACGACTGACAATTTTAGAATCTGATCTCAGGTCAGAATGGGTTCATCAGACCAGTGTGTGTCCAGTGGAAACCTCGTATGAATCTGATCTCAGGTCAGAATGGGTTCATCAGACCAGTGTGTTGTCCAGTGGAAATCTCGTATGAATCTGATCTCAGGTCAGAATGGGTTAAGTACAGTACTTAAGTACGATTTTGAGGCATTTGTACTTTACTTGAGTATTTGCAATATCCACTATTTTTACTTCTACATCTTCACTACATGTCAGAGGCAAATATTGTACTTTTACTCCACTACATTTATTTGGAAACTTTAGTTACTAATTGCTTTGTTAGATTTTGATTATCATTACAAAACGTATACATTGAACACTTCAGCCCTGTATACATTTCGGCCATTTGAAAATAGCCGATCTACAAGCTCACAATGTGTCGCCATGATGCAACGCATTGTGCAACGCTTGTAGATCAGCTATTATATAAAATATTTGTATACATTTGAAATCGTCAAATGGGACACTGCATATAGTACTTTTTGTACTTTAGGTACATTTTGGATGTCAGTACTTTTACGCCGTTACATTTTGAATTCCGGACTTTTTACTTAGTTGTAACGGTAGTAGTTCTACATTGCAGTATTGATACTTTTACTTAAGTAGAACAATGGAGTACTTTTTCCACCGCTGGAGAGAGATGAAGAGAGGGAGAGGGAGAGAGAGGGGAGTGGAGGGAGATGATTGGAGGGACTGGAGGGGGGAGGGAGATGATTGGAGGGGCTGGACGGGGGGGAGATGATTGGAGGGAGGGGAGGGAGATGATTGGAGGGGCTGGAGGGGGGAGGGAGGAGATGATGAAAAGGACAAACGCCTGCTCTCAGCTCCTCCGTCCATCTGATAAGAGTCTGCTGATGAATGGCCCATGTCGTGAATCACTCCCAGTTTCATATTTTCATGTCCGAATGATAGGATTAAGTAGATGTAGTGATTGTCTGCCAGGCTGGTTAGTTCCCCTCATATATCTGGCCAAATGTCCCACCGGGCCCTGATGGAGATTTCCCTCTTTCCTTCTTCAACCCTGTGTGGCTGAAATTGAATTTCCTGTCCCAAAACATGTTGACGCCAATCACTTCAAGCAAGGCCGCTACTGTACTCAAATGAGATGAATGTGTGTTAGTCTGAAAACACTAGCGTTTCTTGTTTCCGCATCTGTATTGCCAATCTAACAGAGGAAAACCATTAAAAAGTACATGACCTGAAAGCAGTCGCGTCGCAATGCAGTGTTCCTTTATTGAAGTTCATTCCCTTTATACATCATCGATGCGGAATACAAGCTAATAGAAACTGCAGGCGGGGTTGGCGATAGGGCCTTTCTGTGTGGGGTTTGCATGTTCTCCCCGTGTCCCCTAGGGTAGGTATACCCTCACAAAAACATGCAGTAATCCTGGTCTCTAAACTGCCTCCCCCTGGCCAGCCAGGGGCGCCTGATGGAGGGGAAAGGAACTGGTTGGAATAACGTGTTCCTTCCACGCGCTACGTCCAACCAGGGAAACTCCCCCCTGTCAGGTGTAAAGGAGCAACTTGGACACTCAGGCATGAAGGGAGCATGAGTTAAGTCCGTTGCTCTCCCCAGGTTGGCGGAGGGTGTGTAGAGCCCAGGATCACAGTAGATGATTGGCACAGGGGTGAAAAATGGGTTACAAAATCGTGGGATAAAAGAAACTGCAGGCTTTCTAGTCCTGAAAAGTTGCAAATCGAAAATGGAAGTCATCGTGCTCACGATAATGAAAATCTAAACATTTTTGTTTAAAAAAATGATCTGCCTAATGATGATGTCACTGGAAGACGGTTTCTAAACTGCCCACAGCCCTCCTATGAGGCACAGACTGAGTAGGAAAAAATCGTGCCATTTTTATCATGATTATTAGTGAGGACCTATTATATGAAGATGGGTTGAAAAGTGGTGAAGTGGTCCTTTAAGAGACTTTTGCTGGCCTTAAGTAAGGAGAAACTCAACGGAACCAATGCGTGTATTTAAAGTTTCCGCAGTTGGACGACATCTTTCAAGCTAACATTAGGCTACACATTATATATGGTTAAGTTATTGAGTGTTAGGCTTTTTTCTCTCTCTCTCTCACATCATTTAGTACAGTTAATATGTAATGAATGTTGTGTTTTCTGCTGTTTGGAGAGAAAAACACTATAAACAACGCGACATGATGGAACCATGTCTAACCCATTAAGACCGGGAATGCACCTGTGTTGCCTTTTTGGCTTTGAACCAATTTAATCATTATTTTAAACTTTATAGCTGTTGGAAAAATTGTGAAAACGCATGTGCAAAGCTTTGAATATATATTCTTTCCCAGCGAACATCATATCTTTGCTTCGGGGTGGTCTCCCTGGAAAACCATATTTTCAGAAGGGGGTCGGCGGCTAATAACATATAATTGGGGGTCCTTGACATGAAAGAATTTGAGTATCACTGATATAGAAACATAGGTTTTTCAGAAAAGACATTTGTAGAATCTGGTCTCAGGTCTTCATGGTCTAAACGTGGCCTGTTTACTCAGAGGATAACAAACGTTGCCCCTAAACTGTTGCGGCAACAGCTCATGACGTGCTTCCCCCCCCGCCGTCTGCTGCTTTAGCTAAATGACTCTGATTGTCATCTTTCTCAGGTTTCCTCCTCTGCTGAGAAAAGATAACATCCCTCGCTCTATCTGTTCCCTAACATCCTCCCCTACATTTCTCTATCTGCCCTTCTCCAAATCCACTTATCTCTCTGCTCTCATGTTGATGATGACCGTTGTGTACCCCCCCCCCCCCCCCCACGCACCCCATAGATATATCTCTGCCATCTCAACAACCACTCGCTGTTTCCTCTTTTTTTTCTATTCTCGTCAGAATGTCACGCTTTT
>NC_137876.1:7756682-7811682 GCF_963924005.1 Protomyctophum bolini | reverse complement strand
TAGAAGGCACAATTCACTGTTAATACCTCACAAAAATAATACGAATAAATGAAAAGTATAAAGACCATTACCGCATCGAAATAATCAACAAACCATCAAATCTAAATACACAAACAATTTGAAAATAGCCGATGGCGTTTGCGAGGCGTTTGCGAGAGCTTGTAGAATGGCTGTGGAAGCAAGTCAAACTAAATTGAATCCCTCAATTGAATCCCTCAACTCCTACTCCGTACTGTCGTCAACATAACGGCACATCTAGAGCAGCCAGAATGTTTTGGCACTTGCAATAAGTACTGTAGGGTGTTTCCATAACTACCACCTCACTTTACCTCCGCTGGAAGAAAGACAAGGTTGGCAATTTAAGAATTTACATTTTCTCAGACATTATTCTCTCTCTGTGTGTGTGTGTGTGTGTGTGTGTGTGTGTGTGTGTGTGTGTCTGTGTGACTGTGTGACTGTGTGACTGTGTGTGTGAGAGAGAGACCTCCCTCATATGATTTTATATGATTTTCATTCCATTGTGTTTTTGCATTTTTTAATCCCGTCTCCTCTCCCCTGCCCTCCCCTCCTCTCCTCTCCCATCCTCTCCCATCTCCTCTCCTCCATTCTCCTCCCCCCTCCCCCATCCTCTCCCCTCCTGTCCTCTCCTCTCCCATCTCCTCCCCTCCTCTCGATTCTACTGTCCTCTCCTCTATTCTACTGTCCCATCCTCTCCCATCTCCTCCCCTCCTCCATTCTCCTCCCCCCTCCCCCATCCTCTCCCCTCCTCACCTCACCTCTCCTCTCCTCTCCTCTCCTCTCCTCTCCTCTCCTCTCCTCTCCTCTCCTCTCCTCTCCTCTCCTCTCCTCTCCTCTCCTCTCCTCTCCTCTCCCCTCCCCTCCTCTCCTCTCTTCTCCCCTCTCCCTCCATAGCCTTATTTCCCCCAGCATGTGTATCATCTGCCCAGGCATTACCCCCAACATGTCCCCTCCACCTACTCCACCCGCCCCTACATTAAAGCACTGGGCCATCCTAAGGACAACACCAGTGGACTTGTAAGTACACAAAACAACCCACCGTAGCGTCGGCCTAACGACCACATCTGTCTTGTAGTAGCTGCTCACAGTAGTTGTAGTTCACTGTCAGTTGTGTTAACTGTGGTAGCTGTATGCAGTGGACTGGAACGTAACCAGGTACATTTACCGAAGTACCGTACTTCTACTCCACTACATCTGAGGGGCAAATATTGCACTACAATTATTTGAAAACGTTAGTTACTTTGTAGATTATTATTATTATTATTATTATTACTAATCATACATTAACCTCTTCAGCCCTCTATAGCGTACATTTCGGCTATTTGATCTGCTATTGTGTACATTTTAAAACTTGTGAATGAGACATGGTGCATAATGAGTACTTTCTACTTTTGGTACCTTTTTGAGTACATTTTGATACCAGTACCTTTACTCAAGTATAGATTTTGAATTCCTGATCTGTACTCGTACCCGAGTATTTCCACATTGCAGTATCGATACTAAGAAGTGAGTACTGGTTTGTATGTGACCACAACATGGACGTGAACTCGGTCACGTCTTGAACACATTGAACTCGTCGTTTTCATCTCGGAGTGAGAAGGTTGGAGGAATGTGTTCCCGTGGCGTCGACAGGCGACGGTGCTGAACGCTATTCTGACACCATCGCTGTCCTTCTGATAGATCATCTCTTCCTCCTTACCTGTAACATTCATCCCTTCATCCCTCTCTTCTCTCTCAATTCAATTCAATTCAGTTCAATTCAAAGGGCTTTATTGGCATGAGAAAACATACGTTTACATTACCAAAGCAAAGAAAATATGCAAAGAAACAATGCAATCAAAACAAAATGGATGTACAATTGAAAGTCAGAATCTCCCATAAATCAGTGTCCATGTACCAAGATCACTTGATGCAGATATTACATACATGAATGCATACAGGAATACTCTCTCTCTCTCTGCTCTCTCGCTCTCCCTCCCGTCTCATTATTTTATTCATTATTGTTTGATATATATATATATATATATATATACATATATACAAACGTTGGCACCATTAACAGAAAAGAACATGGCGTTTCTATCTATTGAGGTCAATGGAGAAGTGTTTCCTCAAAGCTGTCTAGTCCAGTTCCCATCATGGGGGTTTGGGGTTGACACCCTGTGAGTGTTTAACTGCCCACCACTGCAGGGGGGGGGGGGGTAGCTTAACATTGTTATCTCACTCAACAGTAAACAAACCACCGTACAGTAGATATGTACTGTACACAGGGTATCTGTACATTTCTAAATATACCATTTTATGACTTATAAGACCATTTTAACCCATTTTGGGCATTATGTTATGCTTTAGCTATTGAAAAATAGCAGATCTACAAGCTCATGGCGCGCTATGAGCTTGTAGGTCTGCTATTTTTGAAAAATCGAACAACGACTGACATAGAAACAGAGCTTTTTTTTTTTAAACTGTCAGGATGTAGAAAACATTTTTAGAATCTGATCTCAGGTCAGAATGGGTTAATACCAAATTGACAAAAATATATCAAATAGGCCTATTACATAAGCATGAGGCAAACACAATATTCATCCGTGGAACCGAGTCGAACTAAAATGCAATGCCTACAATTCCAAGTGCTTATCACACCCTAACCCACCCCAGATCAAAGAAGGATTTATTTTGGGGTTGAAAAGTCTGACAGCCCTTGTTCACTGTTCTTTACTGGGCTGTGTGGTGCTTGTCATCAGAGCCCACACTGAGAAGCTGTCAGAGTACTTTATATCTATAGCAGTCACAAACCCAAGCGTCCTCGCCATGACCCCATCCTTCTGCACATGACCTTGTCTGTGGTGGAAAGTAAATTTTACTACAGTACAACTTTGAGGTATTTGTACTTCATATTTGCAGTGTTGATACTTTAAAAAAAAAAAAACAATGTGAGTAATGTTTCCACCACTGAGTCCTTGTCTGTACCCACCACCACCAGGATGTTATTGCAGAGGACGCCGGAGAAGGCCTTCCCTCCGTCCCCTCTGACCCCTCCATGGTAACCTGCTCTGATTAACAGGCTGGCCTACGCACCTGGTCTGACCGCGGGCTGATTAACAGGCTTGCCTACGTACCCGAAAAACTGTACCCAAGCGTTTTGTTGAAGGACGACGCCTATAGCCGCTCCTCTTGTCTGGCTGTGTGTGTAGACCGGTGGTTCAATCTCAACCCCCTGGAACCCCCTGCCGGAGTTCCAGGTGGTCCCCAGATAAATGATGGAGAGATGGTAACCAAATGGATATAGATCTTTAGCTCTTGAGAGCGTGAAATGCTTCAATTAGGCGCTCTCAAGCGTTAAATGATCGTTAAACATCTGCATTACTTATTTTAGAAGACATTTCGAGAATATAGAAGAATTGTTATTTTGATCAACGTTTGCCTGTTATCTCTCCTTTTGGTGCCACATCAATACAGTGTGGAATTGTGGACAAAATCTTATCCAAACTACTACTGAAATATTCAACGTTTTCTGCCTGAGAGGCTGAATCTGGTTGGTCCGTGACTGTGTGAAAAGGGTTTGAAACCACTGAGGCTGACCATTGGGCCGTTCCGTTAACAAACGCAACGCATGGGCAATATATAATGCACTTCCTGTGCATGAGTACACTGCATACGGATAGGAACGCTGCATCCGCATGCCGTGGAGACCTGAGGACCTGTTTGAGGATGCTACCCGAGGCATAGCGATGAGGTTCTCTGCTCGCGTTGTTGCAGAACAGAGATGCTATTTTAACCCGGTGTGATTGCAATGCAGAGGGAAGCGCTCGGCTAACCGCAGAGAAAGCAAGCAGCATCTCTTCGGCAAACGCAGCAAAAATGAAATGTATATTACATAATGATTGAAGTTATTTCTGACGTTGATTGTAGATCGTTAAACCATGGAGCACCTCAGGAATGTACACTACTACAGGCTCTTTGGGGGGGGGGGGGTGGACTATGTCCATCAAATTGACATAGTCATACAATATGTAACACACACACATTACACACAGACACACACTCCATCCATTCATCTCTCCTGAAGACACGGCACCCTATCATAGTTATTGGAGACACAGGTTGAACTGAAGCACTCAGGTCGGTTTCTACACTTGTGTCAAAGCTCAGGACTGTGCTGTCCTAATAACCATTCAGACACTTATCACACCACTCCCTGCCTCACAATGCAGCGTGTTGCCAGCCAGCCTTCAGAAGGATGGATACGAAAGATTAAGCAACGATTAACGTGTGTACAGTGTGTCCTCTCTCTCTCTCTCTCTCTCTCCACATATCTCCCTTCCTTCCTCCCTTCGCCCATCTCTTTTCCATGCGCCCTTTTTCCTTTCTTTATACCTTCCTCCTCCTCCTTTCCTCTTCCCCCATCTTGTCTCGCTGTGTGGTGTTTATTTTTTATTCCTCCGTCGTGAGTCGTGACCCTGTACTTTTTATCGGCCTACTCAAATATTTGACGTATTATTTCAACGAACGGTAGTGGCACGGCGTATCACTTTTGGTCCGCACATTGTTTCCGTCTTTTTGTGTGTGTCTGTGTGTGTACGCCCTTTTCTGTCTGTAGTATTTTCCTGTGTGTGTGTGTGTGTGTGTGTACGCCCTTTTCTGTCTGTAGTATTTTCCTGTGTGTGTGTGCGTGTGCGTGTGTGTACGCTTGCACATTTGTGGGGTCTACGTGCCTCCGCGAGGGTCTTTGTATATACATCGGGCCTAGCCCAGTGTAATTGCCTAGCTGATATAAGTATGAGCATGGATTCCTCGGGCTGGTGGGATTATCATCACAGTCAGCGCGGTGGGGTTGGCACCACACACACACACACACACACACACACACACACACACACAACCACACACACACACACACAACCACACACACACACACGCAGACGTAGTCACAATGAGCCCAGCGCTAGCAGAGCTTATCTCCTCTGCTGAGACGCTTCCTCCCTCACAGAGCTCTGTTTCCTCTTTCCCTCCTTCGTCTGCCCGGCCCTCAGCTCGGCCCAGCTGTAATTACAGCCTTATCACACACACACACACTCACACTCACACACACACACACACACACACACACACACACACACTCTCACTCACACACACACACTTACAGGGAGAGGGTTCACACGCACCGCACGCACACACGCACACGCTATAAACCCCACACTCTAGACATTGACACTCTTTTTAACGCAGCCCCGTTCTCAGAAGAACACACACTCGCAGTGTGAATAGAATAGAGCGGTTAGTATTTAAGGCTTTCTCCGAATTGAAACTTCTGCTTCTCTGCCCTTGCAGCCATACCAGGCACGGGGCGAGAGAGAGAGAGAGAGAGAGAGAGATGTCTCATTCACTTTGCTCTCTCTCTCTCTCTCTCTCTCTGTCTTTGCACTCGGTCCCTTTCCTGTCCCTTGTTCACTCTCACTCTCACGGTGTCTAATCTACTCCTCTACTGTTTTCCCGTCTGCAGAAGACGAGTGAGCTTCTGTGAAAAGCTCGGCGCAAATGCCGAGTTCCCCAAATTAATGATGTTTTCTATGATTTGCTGTTTTTTTTATCTTGACCTTTGACCTTCTCAACCCCAAACGTTAATCATCCAAGCCTGATCATTTCCAACAAGTTCCAATGAGAACCGGCACGTCGTCCATGGTTGAGTTATTTCTTTCACAGACACACAGTTACACACAGAGACAGACATGGTGGGCAACGCCTTGCTATGTACTGTACCACATATTGTGTCAAATGTCTACGTGTGATGATTGTTCCCCAAATGGGCCTCATCATCTTCTTCTTCTTCCAGTCTTCACCCTCTGCTCAGCCTGCTGGCTGGAGGACAGCCTTCACACTCCCTGCTGTGAAACAGATAAATGTGCTACATCTGACCCCATGTCACTGTCTCTCCATGTGTGTCTCTCTATATCTGACCCCATGTCACTGTCTCTCCATGTGTGTCTCTCTATATCTGACCCCATGTCACTGTCTCTCCATGTGTGTCTCTCTATATCTGACCCCATGTCACTGTCTCTCCATGTGTGTCTCTCTACATCTGACCCCATGTCACTGTCTCTCCATGTGTGTCTCTATATCTGACCCCATGTCACTGTCTCTCCATGTGTGTCTCTCTACATCTGACCCCATGTCACTGTCTCTCCATGTGTGTCTCTCTATATCTGACCCCATGTCACTGTCTCTCCATGTGTGTCTCTCTACATCTGACCCCATGTCACTGTCTCTCCATGTGTGTCTCTCTATATCTGACCCCATGTCACTGTCTCTCCATGTGTGTCTCTCTATATCTGACCCCATGTCACTGTCTCTCCATGTGTGTCTCTCTATATCTGACCCCATGTCACTGTCTCTCCATGTGTGTCTCTCTATATCTGACCCCATGTCACTGTCTCTCCATGTGTGTCTCTCTACATCTGACCCCATGTCACTGTCTCTCCATGTGTGTCTCTCTATATCTGACCCCATGTCACTGTCTCTCCATGTGTGTCTCTCTACATCTGACCCCATGTCACTGTCTCTCCATGTGTGTCTCTCTATAATCTGACCCCATGTCACTGTCTCTCCATGTGTGTCTCTCTATATCTGACCCCATGTCACTGCATGTCTCTCCATGTGTGTCTCTCTATATCTGACCCCATGTCACTGTCTCTCCATGTGTGTCTCTCTATATCTGACCCCATGTCACTGTCTCTCCATGTGTGTCTCTCTATATCTGACCCCATGTCACTGCCTCTTCATGTGTGCCACTGCCAATGTCCTACCCATGTCTGTCTGTCTGTCTGTCCGTCCTTCTGACAGTCTCTTAATGTCCGTATATCTGCTTTTCTTTGAGCAGGCGGAGACCTAAACTTCTAGGCTTTCAGCTTTGACGTTGTCCGTCAGTCATTCATGTCTTGACACTATACCTGCCTGTCTGCCTCTCTCTTTGTCTCCCCGTTTCAAAGCAGTTACGGTCGCTGCCTTTCAAAGCCAAACAGGTACAACAACCACCGCGTGGTTCCTACTGTAGTCGGCCATGCTGTTAGAACCTTCCCTCCACCGTCCTTCACCTCCACTAGACCCCCAGAACTAACACATCATTACCTGGCATGCTGTAGGAAGACACACTAATGTAGATTTTTTTAGAGCACTGGTTCTCAACAACGCGGGGTCCAGGGACCCCCAGGGGCCCTTGAGTGGTTTCCAGGGGGTCCCCACCCAGCTAATAAAGGATTGATAGTTGTCCAAAATGGACGCTTTTTGGGAGTTACGTTAACCCATTCTGACCTGAGATCAGATTCATACGAGGTTTCCACTGGACACACACTGGTCTGATGAACACATTCTGACCTGAGATCAGATTCTAAAAATGTCAGTCGTTCTTCGATTTTTCAAAAATAGCAGACCTACAAGCTCGTAGCGCGCCACTCGGTGGCGCGCTATGAGCTTGTAGATCTGCTATTTTTCAATAGCTAAAGCACAACATGATGCTAACACTCAAATGGGTTCCCGGTCAGAATGGGTTAACACAGTGTAGATTGGTGTTCCACAGAGGTTCTGTGGCCCAACTTCCCAAACAGTGCGTCGGGGACCATTTGTCTGTCACGGACCAATTTTTTATGTCTCGCGACTCGAGTAAAGATCCAGTTTTATTTTCCTATACGTTTAAAAGGATCCCTGGCAAATAAGACAAATAGGCCTTAATACATTATAAATAATTGAGTGGCTGAAACTGTTTTTGAATACATTTTCAAAACAGAAATCCCATAAATAAAATAATAATAATAAATGAATGAAGAAGTAGTGAAAATAGATGATCTACAAGCTGTGGTTGTAGATCTGCTATTTTCACTAGTTTGGGTCCCAGCCGGGCAAACATCAAATCTCTCTTTTGGGTCTCGACTTGAAAGGTTTTGGAACCACTGGCCTAACCCATTCTGGACGGGAACCCCTTTTGGTGTCAGCATTACATTATGCTTAGATATTGAAAAATAGCAAATCTACAAGCTCATAGCATGCCACCGCGCTAAGAGCTTGTAGATCTGCTATTTTTTTAAATCGAAGAACGACTGACATAGAAACATAGCTTTTTCAGAAAACTGTCGGGATGTAGAAGACATTTTTTAGAATCTGATCTCAGGTCAGAATGGCCTAATCATGCATATCAAACTGGGGGTCCCTGAAATGAAAAGGGTTGATTGACGACCACTGATGTATCGTAGAAATCCCTGCCAAATATAGCAGTGTGAGAACCAGTCAACCAGACGCCTAGCATATAGAAACGTTCCAGTATAAACCTTTACATTTAACACATTGGCTACAGAGACGGTATTGGCGGGTTGGCGGCTCTGTGGTGTGTGGACTCTGTGGAGAATGTTTATTTTCTCTGTAACAAGCCGTCGCAGCGAGTATACAAGTGTTGGAGCGAGCGCTACAAGTCTGCCCCGTATTAAAGTCCTGCTGCTGTTGTTCCCTCCCTCCCAGTTCACAAACAAAGCTATACAGCTCAGCCACGGTCGGAAGCCAAGTGTTCAAGGGGGGGGGGGGGGGGGGGGGGTGCTGATATGGGTGGGGGGGGTGGGGGGTAAAATGAAAGGGTGGGAGAGAAAGAAAGAAAGAAAGAGCATGAGAAGGAGACGGGTTTAAGGAAAGGGGAGGAATGCGAGAGGAAAGGGAGTGAGTGAGGGAAGGAAGGAAGGAGTGAAAGCGAAAGGAAGCTGGCTGGCGAGGGCTGCAGGGTTGTGGGTGTGGGTGGTGGTGGTGGTGGGGGGGGGCTGTGGGGGGGGGACGAGTACAAACGGAGGAAAGGAGAAAGTGAGGAGGTGAAAGTATAAGAGTGGGGGAGGTGGGAGGGAGGGGAGGGGAGGGGAGGTAAACCTTGTTTAGCTTCCGTGTCAGTGGGCAGAATGGTGGGCTTTCTGTCTGTCTGAGGCCTCAGAGAGAGAGAGAGACAGAGAGACATCAACGGTCAACACACCGTGGGTATTAGCCAGCTTAAGCCCCGTCTAGCTGTTCAGCGGTGGCTGCAGTCAGCTGCCCATCACAGACTGGCCGTCTCCACAAACACTCTCACGGTGCTTAACCCATTCTGGGCGGGAAGGGAACCCCTCTTGGTGTTTATAGCATTATGTCATGCATTAGCTATTGAAAAACAGCAGATCTACAAGCTCTGGCGCGCTACGAGCTTGTAGATCTGCTATATTTGAAAAATCGTGAAAATGCGGTGCAAATCTTTGAATATATATTTCCGATCGAACATTTTTAACTAAAGTATTGGCTTCTGTGGGGTCCCTGGAACTACATATTTTAAGATGGGGGGTCCGTGGCCCAATAGAGATAATTCTGGGGGTCCTTGACATGAAAATGTTTGAGCACCACTGACATAGAAACATAGGTTTTTTTTCAGAAAACTGTCAGGATTTAGAAGACATTTGTAGAATCGGTCCCAGGCCTAAATGGGTTAAATATACACGGCGAGTAGCGGAGGGGTGCAACGCGCTGTATTTTGGAACAGGATGGCAGGTGTTTACCTTTAACGCTGTGCGTTGTGTGACTGATACTCAAGAGTTACCGTTTGGGCTCCGGTGGATAACTGTACTCTGTACTGTACTCTCACATCACGTCTTCCACCGTGGCGTTTTGCCCCTCATTAAAATCGCACGGAATGATGGGTTGCTCTAACAGTCTTTTAACATTTTGTATGCTAACTGCGTGTGAGCTTTGAAGTGGTATAGCCCTAACCGCCTTCCCTAATGTCTCTCAGTTGTGTTTGTATTCTAATGGGGTGTGTGTGTGTGTGTGTGTGTGTGTGTGTGTGTGTGTGTGTGTGTGTGTGTGTGTGTGTGTGTGTGTGTGTGTGTGTGTGTGTGTGTGTGTGTGTGTGTGTGTGTGTGTGTGTGTGTGTGTGTGTGTGTGTGTGTGTGTGTGTGTGTGTGTGTGTGTGTGTGTGTGTGTGTGTGTGTGCACGTGCAGGTCTCTGGCGCCCCGGTGGCACTGCTCTGCTCTCTGAACACAGATGCCGTGTGCGAGCGTCTCCGACAGCTGGACGGCATGGACCCCAGCATGCTGCCTCAGTACACCTCCACTGTGAAGAAGGTACGGTACACTGTAAAGAAGGTACACTACTGTACACACTGTAAAGAAGGTACGGTACTGTACAATACTGTACACACTGTAAAGAAGGTCCCAAAAGTGAGATCAGGCGTCTGCCCGGCCGGGACCCCAAACTAAGTGAAAACAGCAGATCTGTGAACTTGTATATCGGCCATTTTCACTACTTCTTAAACATTTGTTTTCTAATTCATGGAATTTCTTCTTTCTTTTTAACCCTCTATACTTGACCAAATTACGGACCTGTAAATAAAGAGCGCATTTGGTTTCTTTCACTTTACACAACTTGATTCGCCGAAAATAGCCGATATACAAGCTCGGCAATGTTTTACGCATATTTTGATTATCGCGCTAATATTGTTAATCGCAAAGTATTTTTGCCATAATTGATCATGACATGTAATTTAAGTTTTGGCCCATCCCTGATGTCATTGCAACGGGTGATGAGTCACCCATTCAGTGCTTCTCCAGTCCTCTGTCTGCAAGCCAGCGTGAACGGCAGAGTGCTGCCCCAGTAATAATAGTAGTAGATAGATAGATAGATCTTTATTTTGTCATTGCTTACATGAAACAACGAAATTCAGTTTAGAGCTTCACCTTCACCACTGGCATTAAATAAATATCCATACTGTACAGTAACCCAAGTGCAATAGTGCTGGTGCAATGTAATAGTGTAAAAGTTCAGTGCAAGTCCAGTAATATGTGTTTCCTCTGTCCTTAGGCCAACGTGAACGGCAGAGTTCTGTCCCAGTAATAATAGTAGTAATAATAGTAGTAGTAATATAGTAGTAATATTTGTTTCCTCTGTCCTTAGGCCAACGTGAACGGCAGGGTTCTGTCTCAGTGCAACCTGGACGAGCTGAAGAAGGAGATGGACATGAACTTTGGAGACTGGCAGCTCTTCAGGGCAATGGTGACACAGACACCCCCTATTTTAGAGAATATTTGATTAGGAATAGATGAGGGTGGGGGGGGGTTGTGGGTTAGTGCTGCAACTATCAATTCCTTTATTAATCTATTGATAACTTTTTTTGATTAATTAAATCATCCAAAAGTATTAGAGAAAAAAATTGCTATTATTTTAATATAATGTATTTTCTTTTTAGAGAAGCAAAAATAGCTGATGTAAAAGCTCACAGTGCGTCACTTCATGCCACGTTGTGAGCTTGTACATCTGCTATTTTTGAATGGCCAATGCGAAACATTCTAAAATTACGCTGATGCTTTCCGGCTTTTAATGGGTTAACCTCATTGCCTCCCTTCTTAATATACTACATTTTTCAATGTGCTTATGCTTAATATACAACATTTTACAATATGCTTAATAAGTTGGTCAGGACCTGTAAAAAATAAAAGAAATAAGCCGCATATAGACGCTACTCAAAGGGAAAACGTCCACCCAGCACATTGACAGCAGTAACGACCATCTTACGGTTAAATTGATCTCGCTGATCTTCCCTAAAGTCTTCAAAACCAATCTAGTTGCTCCATCCAGGCTGCAGAGAGAGAGAGAGAGAGGCAGAAGGCATTGGCCTACATACTATAACTACACGGCCCGGGGATCTAACGGCATTCCATTTTGATTCATGTTCTTTCTACTAGGGGAAATAAAAATGAAACAAATGTCATTTTGAGCTCTGCTGAAGATATTGGGATAGGAGATTTTATAATCCTTAATACGAGAAGGGCCTCGGTGGGCTGGGGACGGGGACGATGCTCGGAGCTGGCCAGGCTCAAATCACTAACACATGTTAGCCAGCCGGTGTTGCCAGCATTTTTGCGATAGAAATAAGCAAGCAGGTCGATGATAAACGAGCCCAAAAGAAGCAACTACCGGTAGCCTATATGCCAAACTTAAAATCGGCTGTTTTCAAAATTATTATTGAAAAAAGTGACAAAATATTGTGGAATATATTTTTTACACATCTGGTATACATTTTCAGATGTGAGTCCTTGTCCAAATACATTATTCATTTGGTGGTCCTTGACATGAAAATATTTTAGAACTACTGGTTTAAACGGAATTAGGAAGCAAGCCCAAATAAGCAACTAAACAAGTGCATCTACCAATGTTTAACAAGCAACTTCACAGAAAAACAAGACCATTGTTTATAAAAAAGCAGACATAGCAACACTGGTAGCCAGCTCCACTTCATCACAGTCTGTTTGCACTCGGTGGCGCGCTATGAGCTTGTATAGATCTGCAATTTTTCAACAGCTAAAGTATAACATAATGCTTGAAACACCAACATGAATGGGTTAATAAAACTATTAATGACATGCCCATAAATATCAGCTTTAAATTGGTCTGTCTCTGGGGGTTCTATAAATATCGAATCAATAAAAAGTATTAACAAGAGCTTAAGTGACTAATAACTACATTGGATCCGTCCAGTGTAGTAGTCTACAGCCATCATATGAAACATGTAGCTGGTATGGCCGCCGCAGCAGCGGTCTTAACTCTGGGCATGATGTACTGTAGGTCTCCAAGTGCTGACCAGTGTTGTGTTGCCAGGATGCAGCCAGCACAGCCATCTGGTTCAAGATGGCCGACTGATATCTGGATGAAGGGAGGTTATTGTCAGGGAGGAGCAGACAGCTCAATAGCTCTACTTAAGGAGTCGCTCTCGCTTCTCCCTTTGAAAAGCACATGCTGGTTGTTGTTGTTTGTATCGTTGTCTAGCTGCACACTACTGGCCGTGTGTGTCATGCACTTGTAAAAAAAAAAGAAGAAACGTGTTTAGCCTTGACTCTCTGCCCCAAAACAAAGATATAGATACTCCGTCCTGGAAAACATAGGATCATGATCTCTGATAACATCCTGCAGCATAGCCACTACACTTCTCTGTCCTACTCGGTGTCTAGCTGTATAGAGCGCCCCCTGTCATGACGAGGCACAGGAAATGAATCCCAATGCATTTTTCCCCATAGACATTTCAAAAAGTATTTATTTAAAGACGGTTACGCCACGCGGACAAAGCCAACTCCAGTCGTGACAAATCATGACAATAAACACAATATTTTGGACCAAACAAACAATTACAAAGAAGAAAAACAACAAAAAAAGTGTTTTTTTCTACTTTCTAATTCTTTGTTCGGCCCAAAAAATTGTGTTTGTTGTCATGATTTGTCACGACAAGAGTTTGGCTTTGTCCGGCGTGGCGTAAACGTCTTTAAATAAATACTTTCTGAAAAGTCTATGATGGAAAATGAACGGAGAATCATTTCCTGGGGCCCTGGTGGTAGGGGGGCGGGACTGCGACGCTCTATAGCGTCCACTATTAACTCCCTGTCTTCCCTGTGTTTAGGTGAACGAGCTGCGGCATGCGGAGAGCCAGGCTCTGCTCCAGGACGAGTCGCGGGCCGCCAGCGAGCAGGGCAGCCACGGGGAGCCGCCCCAGGGCAGACGCTCCGGGGGCGGGGCCCTACAGCACGACGCCGCCGCCGCCTTCAGCCTCAACCTCAGCTTCGAGGAGCTCAGCGGAGCCGGGCTGGAGGAGCCGCCCCGACAGAACAGCAACAACACACACTGGCCGGTCAGTAGTTCAGCCCATTCTGACCTGAGATCAGATTCTAAAAATGTCTTCTACATCCTGACAGTTTTCCATTCTGACCTGAGATCAGATTCTAAAAAAATGTCTTCTACATCCTGACAGTTTTCCATTCTGACCTGAGATCAGATTCTAAAAAAATGTCTTCTACATCCTGACCGTTTTCCATTCTGACCTGAGATCAGATTCTAAAAAAATGTCTTCTACATCCTGACAGTTTTCCATTCTGACCTAAGATCAGATTCTAAAAAAATGTCTTCTACATCCTGACAGTTTTCCATTCTGACCTGAGATCAGATTCTAAAAAAATGTCTTCTACATCCTGACAGTTTTCCATTCTGACCTGAGATCAGATTCTAAAAAAATGTCTTCTACATCCTGACCGTTTTCCATTCTGACCTGAGATCAGATTCTAAAAAAATGTCTTCTACATCCTGACCGTTTTCCATTCTGACCTGAGATCAGATTCTAAAAAAAATGTCTTCTACACATCCTGACAGTTTTCCATTCTGACCTGAGATCAGATTCTAAAAAAATGTCTTCTACATCCTGACAGTTTTCCATTCTGACCTGAGATCAGATTCTAAACAAATGTCTTCTACATCCTGACAGTTTTCCATTCTGACCTGAGATCAGATTCTAAAAAAATGTCTTCTACATCCTGACAGTTTTCCATTCTGACCTGAGATCAGATTCTAAACAAATGTCTTCTACATCCTGACAGTTTTCCATTCTGACCTGAGATCAGATTCTAAAAATGTCTTCTACACATCCTGACAGTTTTCCATTCTGACCTGAGATCAGATTCTAAAAAAATGTCTTCTACATCCTGACAGTTTTCCATTCTGACCTGAGATCAGATTCTAAAAAAATGTCTTCTACATCCTGACCGTTTTCCATTCTGACCTGAGATCAGATTCTAAAAAAATGTCTTCTACATCCTGACAGTTTTCCATTCTGACCTAAGATCAGATTCTAAAAAAATGTCTTCTACATCCTGACAGTTTTCCATTCTGACCTGAGATCAGATTCTAAAAAAATGTCTTCTACATCCTGACAGTTTTCCATTCTGACCTGAGATCAGATTCTAAAAAAATGTCTTCTACATCCTGACCGTTTTCCATTCTGACCTGAGATCAGATTCTAAAAAAATGTCTTCTACATCCTGACCGTTTTCCATTCTGACCTGAGATCAGATTCTAAAAAAAATGTCTTCTACACATCCTGACAGTTTTCCATTCTGACCTGAGATCAGATTCTAAAAAAATGTCTTCTACATCCTGACAGTTTTCCATTCTGACCTGAGATCAGATTCTAAACAAATGTCTTCTACATCCTGACAGTTTTCCATTCTGACCTGAGATCAGATTCTAAAAAAATGTCTTCTACATCCTGACAGTTTTCCATTCTGACCTGAGATCAGATTCTAAACAAATGTCTTCTACATCCTGACAGTTTTCCATTCTGACCTGAGATCAGATTCTAAAAATGTCTTCTACACATCCTGACAGTTTTCCATTCTGACCTGAGATCAGATTCTAAAAAAATGTCTTCTACATCCTGACAGTTTTCCATTCGGGCCTGAGATCAGATTCTAAAAAAAATGTCTTCTACATCCTGACAGTTTTCCATTCTGACCTGAGATAAGATTCTAAAAATGTCTTCTACACATCCTGACAGTTTTCTGAAAAAGCCATGTTTCTATGTCCGTCGTTCTTTGATTTTTCTAAAATAGCCAGACCTACAAGCTCGTAGCGCGCCACTCGGTGGCGCGCTACGAGCTTGTAGATCTGCTATTTTTCAATAGCTAAAGCATAGCGTAATGCTAACACCAAAAGGGGTTTCCGCCAAAAAATGGGTTAAGCACTGATTCTGCACCGTAGTAGCACGGAACACGTGCCCAAGATGTGATGAGAGATCTGCGCACGCCGACGCACAGCATGACTATTTCTGTGCTAGCGTTTAGCGGTACCGCCCCGAGAATCACAAAGGCACACAGTGTACACAGAACCCTCAAACTGTCACATGGTCACATGTCCTCTGCTGCCAGCACCTGTTTAGCCGTAGCGTTGGCGACATCAGTGGTTTTTCATTAGCATGTGGTTTATAGCTGAGCAGAGGAAGCTTGTTCTTTATTGTTCCTCACTTTACAAACAAACACACGACTACTACACCACACATGAACCAAAGTTAGAATTGTCAAGGTGCCTCGCATTTGTTATTTTCATCTACACCCTCGCCCAACTGGCAAGGAATGGAATAACAAGGACATAGTCATAGACTTTTACTCCTGCTAGACGTTCTACTTCACTGTGTGACCTCTTATTGTGATCAAGGGCTTCTTTGTCCAGCACTGGTCAGTACAATCGCCATGTCCAGTGTGTCCATGTGTCCATTATTCTCACATACAACAGACAACACACCCTGCACCAGTGCACTCCATGCTTATTCCAAACTACACTGCGTCGCAATGCGACACTTTGCGACAGCTTGTAGATCGGCTGTTTTCAAAAGATCTTTATACATTCGAAAATTTTGAAATGGGACATTCTGCACAATGACTACTTTTACTTTTGGTACTTTAGTTACATTTTGATACCAATACTATTGTACTTTTTACTCAAGTAAAGTTTGCATAGCAGATTTTTACCTAAACATAGTACTCCTCCGACATTACAGTATTGATATACTTTTACGTACAAAAACAAAGTGAATCCTTTTTTCCAACCACTGAATGTGACTTCCCTCCTCCTGTCCCGATCCAGGCTACAAACCACCGCACCTCCAGCATGAACAGCCTGAACTCCCAGGAATCCTCCAACGACATCTGTAAGCTGACGGACAAGCAGCAGTCAGAGTACCACGACGCCTACCGGGAGTACATCGCTCAGATGACCCAGCTGGACATGTCCGGGGGCGGGGGAGAGAGGCCCGTCCAGCCCCACCCGGGACAATTCCTCCAGACCGTCACCGGCTCGGATGACAAGGCAGTGGGTGGACGTTCTAGATTAGTGGTTGCCAAGCTTTTTAAACCCATTCTGACCTGAGATCAGATTCTGAAAATGTCTTGTATATCCTGACAGTTTTCTGAAAAAGTTATGTTTCTATGTCAGTGGTTCTGCGATTTTTCAAAAATGGCAGACCTACAACTAACAACTAAGGGGACCCATAACAATGTGTCTGTGACCCATAAGTGTTTGGGAAACGGTGTCCTAGATTGCTCTGTTGATTTACACCAAGCGATAGCAGTTGCGGTTAAGTCCAAATGCAGTATTGTGACTACAAAATTACTACCAGGTGTAATTTACTTTACGATGTCTAATTAAAGACATCTAGTAATGGTTCTGCTGTCGGGGCCAGGGCGTGAGTTTCCAGAAGCATGTCATGTTGTTCTAAGACAAAGTATGTTCTCTCCCTGGCTTATGATAACCTTAAGAGTGGTGTCACATTCACCAAACCTGTCACAGAGCAAGGCTCTTACAGTAGGCATGAGAATAGAAGAGCACAGCTTCCTTACTTTCATATTTTCTTAATTTCTTCTAGTTTGAACACACTCTTTTTCCCCCTATTGATACACTGAGCAAAAACAATGTTGAAATGAGATTAGAGGATGCTTTATATCTTGGCATTGTTCTCACTGAGTCCTCCCACTTCCCAGGCCAAGGATGGTGCCGACCAAGACAGTCGCAAGTCCTTCCCCAAGAGAGTCTCCAAGCCTGGTGACGCTACAGACTTCTCGTCTGGTGCGGATGCCCTGGACCCCATCAGTGAAGAGGATGAGAAGCAGGACCACAGCATCTCCAGGAAGACAGCTTATCAAAAGGTGCCCAGCGATGAAGACTCGGGCTCAGAGGAGGCCGACAACACCACCCCTCTCCTCCACAAAGAGGAGAGGGGTCCGTCAGCCCACAGGGCCTCCCAGCCCACGGGGCTGCTGGCCAAGCCGGGCCTCCTCGCCGACATCCTCCAGGACAAGGAGGACTCGTCCAACTCTGAGGTGCGGTCTGGAGATAGTTCGTCGGACCGGTCCTTGGAGGAGGCGGACGAGGACGCCGACCCGGAGCGAGACGTGGAGAAAGCCGTCTGTGTGATGGAGCTGGAGCTGGAGGGCCTGGTGAAGAAGAGAGGCGTCCTCCCCAGCAGCCTGAGTGGCCTGCAGGACAGCACGGTGGCGCGCATGTCCATCTGCTCCGAGGCGCCGTCCGAGGCCAGCCTGATGGCCAGCAGCCCCGACGAGGGCTGGCTGCCCATCAACCTCAACCGCTCTGCCAGCGATGCCGCCCTCGACAACGACAACAGCAACAGCTCCAACAACGCCACCTCCACCAACACCAACACCAACAACAGCCAGCAGGTAGGTTAACAACGCCACCTCCACCAACACCAACAACAGCCAGCAGGTAGGGTTAACAACGCCACCTCCACCAACACCAACACCAACAACAGCCAGCAGGTAGGTTAACAACGCCACCTCCACCAACACCAACACCAACAACAGCCAGCAGGTAGGTTAACAACGCCACCTCCACCAACACCAACACCAACAACAGCCAGCAGGTAGGTTAACAACGCCACCTCCACCAACACCAACACCAACAACAGCCAGCAGGTAGGTTAACAACGCCACCTCCACCAACACCAACAACAGCCAGCAGGTAGGTTAACAACGCCACCTCCACCAACACCAACAACAGCCAGCAGGTAGGTTAACAACGCCACCTCTACCAACACCAACACCAACAACAGCCAGCAGGTAGGTTAACAACGCCACCTCCACCAACACCAACACCAACAACAGCCAGCAGGTAGGTTAACAACGCCACCTCCACCAACACCAACACCAACAACAGCCAGCAGGTAGGTTAACAACGCCACCTCCACCAACACCAACACCAACAACAGCCAGCAGGTAGGGGTAACAACGCCACCTCCACCAACACCAACAACAGCCAGCAGGTAGGGTTAACAACGCCACCTCCACCTCCACCAACACCAACAACAGCCAGCAGGTAGGGTTAACAACGCCACCTCCACCAACACCAACACCAACAACAGCCAGCAGGTAGGTTAACAACGCCACCTCTACCAACACCAACACCAACAACAGCCAGCAGGTAGGTTAACAACGCCACCTCCACCAACACCAACACCAACAACAGCCAGCAGGTAGGTTAACAACGCCACCTCCACCAACACCAACACCAACAACAGCCAGCAGGTAGGGGTAACAACGCCACCTCCACCAACACCAACAACAGCCAGCAGGTAGGGTTAACAACGCCACCTCCACCTCCACCAACACCAACAACAGCCAGCAGGTAGGGTTAACAACGCCACCTCCACCAACACCAACACCAACAACAGCCAGCAGGTAGGTTAACAACGCCACCTCCACCAACACCAACAACAGCCAGCAGGTAGGGTTAACAACGCCACCTCCACCAACACCAACACCAACAACAGCCAGCAGGTAGGGTTAACAACGCCACCTCCACCAACACCAACAACAGCCAGCAGGTAGGGTTAACAACGCCACCTCCACCAACACCAACACCAACAACAGCCAGCAGGTAGGTTAACAACGCCACCTCCACCAACACCAACAACAGCCAGCAGGTAGGTTAACAACGCCACCTCCACCAACACCAACAACAGCCAGCAGGTAGGGTTAACAACGCCACCTCCACCAACACCAACAACAGCCAGCAGGTAGGGTTAACAACGCCACCTCCACCTCCACCAACACCAACAACAGCCAGCAGGTAGGGTTAACAACGCCACCTCCACCTCCACCAACACCAACACCAACAACAGCCAGCAGGTAGGTTAACAACGCCACCTCCACCAACACCAACACCAACAACAGCCAGCAGGTAGGTTAACAACGCCACCTCCACCAACACCAACAACAGCCAGCAGGTAGGGTTAACAACGCCACCTCCACCAACACCAACAACAGCCAGCAGGTAGGGTTAACAACGCCACCTCCACCTCCACCAACACCAACAACAGCCAGCAGGTAGGTTAACAACGCCACCTCCACCAACACCAACAACAGCCAGCAGGTAGGGTTAACAACGCCACCTCCACCAACACCAACACCAACAACAGCCAGCAGGTAGGTTAACAACGCCACCTCCACCAACACCAACACCAACAACAGCCAGCAGGTAGGTTAACAACGCCACCTCCACCAACACCAACACCAACAACAGCCAGCAGGTAGGTTAACAACGCCACCTCCACCAACACCAACACCAACAACAGCCAGCAGGTAGGTTAACAACGCCACCTCCACCAACACCAACACCAACAACAGCCAGCAGGTAGGGTTAACAACGCCACCTCCACCAACACCAACACCAACAACAGCCAGCAGGTAGGTTAACAACGCCACCTCCACCTCCACCAACACCAACAACAGCCAGCAGGTAGGGTTAACAACGCCACCTCCACCAACACCAACACCAACAACAGCCAGCAGGTAGGTTAACAACGCCACCTCCACCAACACCAACAACAGCCAGCAGGTAGGGTTAACAACGCCACCTCCACCAACACCAACACCAACAACAGCCAGCAGGTAGGTTAACAACGCCACCTCCACCAACACCAACAACAGCCAGCAGGTAGGGTTAACAACGCCACCTCCACCAACACCAACACCAACAACAGCCAGCAGGTAGGTTAACAACGCCACCTCCACCAACACCAACAACAGCCAGCAGGTAGGGTTAACAACGCCACCTCCACCTCCACCAACAACAGCCAGCAGGTAGGGTTAACAACGCCACCTCCACCAACACCAACACCAACAACAGCCAGCAGGTAGGTTAACAACGCCACCTCCACCAACACCAACAACAGCCAGCAGGTAGGTTAACAACGCCACCTCTACCAACACCAACACCAACAACAGCCAGCAGGTAGGTTAACAACGCCACCTCCACCAACACCAACAACAGCCAGCAGGTAGGGTTAACAACGCCACCTCCACCAACACCAACAACAGCCAGCAGGTAGGGTTAACAACGCCACCTCCACCTCCACCAACAACAGCCAGCAGGTAGGGTTAACAACGCCACCTCCACCAACACCAACAACAGCCAGCAGGTAGGGTTAACAACGCCACCTCCACCAACACCAACAACAGCCAGCAGGTAGGTTAACAACGCCACCTCTACCAACACCAACACCAACAACAGCCAGCAGGTAGGGTTAACAACGCCACCTCCACCAACACCAACAACAGCCAGCAGGTAGGTTAACAACGCCACCTCTACCAACACCAACACCAACAACAGCCAGCAGGTAGGTTAACAACGCCACCTCCACCAACACCAACAACAGCCAGCAGGTAGGTTAACAACGCCACCTCTACCAACACCAACACCAACAACAGCCAGCAGGTAGGGTTAACAACGCCACCTCCACCAACACCAACAACAGCCAGCAGGTAGGTTAACAACGCCACCTCTACCAACACCAACAACAGCCAGCAGGTAGGTTAACAACGCCACCTCTACCAACACCAACACCAACAACAGCCAGCAGGTAGGTTAACAACGCCACCTCTACCAACACCAACACCAACAACAGCCAGCAGGTAGGGTTAACAACGCCACCTCCACCAACACCAACAACAGCCAGCAGGTAGGGTTAACAACGCCACCTCCACCAACACCAACAACAGCCAGCAGGTAGGGTTAACAACGCCACCTCCACCAACACCAACAACAGCCAGCAGGTAGGGTTAACAACGCCACCTCCACCTCCACCAACAACAGCCAGCAGGTAGGGTTAACAACGCCACCTCCACCAACACCAACAACAGCCAGCAGGTAGGGTTAACAACGCCACCTCCACCAACACCAACAACAGCCAGCAGGTAGGGTTAACAACGCCACCTCTACCAACACCAACACCAACAACAGCCAGCAGGTAGGTTAACAACGCCACCTCCACCAACACCAACAACAGCCAGCAGGTAGGGTTAACAACGCCACCTCCACCAACACCAACAACAGCCAGCAGGTAGGTTAACAACGCCACCTCTACCAACACCAACACCAACAACAGCCAGCAGGTAGGGTTAACAACGCCACCTCCACCAACACCAACAACAGCCAGCAGGTAGGGTTAACAACGCCACCTCCACCAACACCAACAACAGCCAGCAGGTAGGTTAACAACGCCACCTCTACCAACACCAACACCAACAACAGCCAGCAGGTAGGTTAACAACGCCACCTCCAACAACACCAACACCAACAACAGCCAGCAGGTAGGTTAACAACGCCACCTCTACCAACACCAACACCAACAACAGCCAGCAGGTAGGTTAACAACGCCACCTCCACCAACACCAACACCAACAACAGCCAGCAGGTAGGTTAACAACGCCACCTCCACCAACACCAACAACAGCCAGCAGGTAGGTTAACAACGCCACCTCTACCAACACCAACACCAACAACAGCCAGCAGGTAGGTTAACAACGCCACCTCCACCAACACCAACACCAACAACAGCCAGCAGGTAGGTTAACAACGCCACCTCCACCAACACCAACACCAACAAATCAGCCATCACGACACCGTCAAGGCCTGCTAAAATACATTTTAGTCGACTAAATCAACTGCAGATTTACTCGACTAAAATCATATGATATTCAGTAGACTAAAAACTAGACCAGGGCTAAAACAATTGCGGATGACTAAAATGTGACAAAAACTAAAACTCAGTTCTACTCAAAGGACTAAAACTAACTGCTGTCCCAAACAGCGCTGCCAGCAGGCGTTCACCCCCGACGACGCAGAGTGCACCACCTCCGCCCTGGATACCGTCCCACGGCCCGTAATCATCAGCCCCGGCTCCGGAAGCACCACGGCGGCCGTCACCGTCCACCACAACCAGAACCTGAGGACCATCAGCCTGGGCGAGGAGAGGGAGAGCATCCTGTGAGAAGTCCACCACAACCAGAACCTTAGGACCATCAGCCTGGGCGAGGAGAGGGAGAGCATCCTGTGAGAAGGTCTTCACTGTAAGCCACTGTTTCCCAGACAGTGGGGTCGGGTCGGGAGCCATTTGTGGGTCGCGGGCACATTCGATTTTTGGTTCCTACATTTGATTTTTAACCCATTTAGACCCGAGTTAAAAACATTCACTTTGAAAGAATATATTGCCACATTTTTTACGATTTTTCAAAAATAGCAGACCGACAAGCTCGTAGTGCGCTATGAGCTTGTAGATCTGCTATTTTTCAATAGCTAAATTATAACATGTTTAAAACACCAAACTGGGTTATTTATTATTTCAAAACATTTTCAAAAAACATTCCCAAAAAAAGCTAAACCTTTCCTGAATTAATAACAAAATCCAAAGATTGTTTTTTTTTTCAGTAATGTCGTGAAGAAACGAAAGAAAACCCATAAGAATTTAGAACAGATATTTGAGAAGAAGTGGAAAATGGTCGATCTGCAAGCTCCACAACGTGGAGCGAAGCGTCACGTTGTGAGCTTGTAGATCTGCTATTTTCACTAGTTTGGATCCCGGGGCGAATATCACATTTTTTGCTTTGGGTCACGGGCTGGAAAGTTGGGGAACCACTGCACTATGATGTCCTATACCAAACCAATAAGGTTCTGTTAGTTTATACAGGTCGGTTCTGTTAGTACATACAGGTCAGTTAGAGAGGAGGTTGTTGTTCTAGTAGTTGTTGTTGTTGATGATGTTGTTGTGACATGTTACCAAAACTAGAGGCCGTTGCAGACAGGCCGTTGCAAAGATTTAGAATAGATGTGTTTAATGCACTCGACGTGAAGACGAGATAGCAAAACGTCGCTGTGAATTAAGGAAACGCACCCCAGTGCCCGTGATACAAAAGAAAAAGGCTTTAATACTTGGCTATCAAGAAAACGGCCATGCTTATTTAAAAACGTCAGGCGACAAGCAAACATGCACCTCAGGATACTTTTATACATGGATTTGTAATTTGATGTGTTGAGAATTTGAAGTCAACTCTGAATTAGTACTTTCTACGGTTACAGTTTGTGGCCTTTTTTTGCAGTTCCATATTCCTGGATAATTGTACTTGCGGGCTGTGCTGTGGTGTGGAGTGATGTGATGTTTTGTTTACGTGTGAATATGGGGTGTTTAGTACTACAGTTGTGAGAGTCACTGTTGCGTGCGTTCATGGAATGTAAGAGTAAAATGATTTGGCTGCTATATAGGTCTGTTCTCCAAAAATACAAAAACAAAAAATAATTGCTATGTTACCGGATCTGTCTTTAGGTCCTATATTGTGCTGTGATGTGTTTGACAGTTGGAGGGAAATGGTCATGTGATAAAAGTAGTGATGTACTGTATTGTGAAATGCAGTTGTTGTGATAGAAGAGAAGTTGCATGCGCGTGCAGGATCCAAAGTTGTGATAGTGTTTTTTTCCCCTCCAAAGTAGGTCTACCTTTTGTGATAGGCTACAATGTTTTGTGAACCAATAAATTGGCTATTTAACTTCACATCCATCTCGTCTCCTCACTGTTGTAGTCAAATATAGCTTTGAAATAAGCACTTGTGTAAGAAACGTGCTGTAAAAATCTTGCCTGGATTTTTTTCTCATTGTATGCAAAAAGCCAAGATTGTGTTTACAATTGAACTGTTTGCTGAAGGTGCCTTTTCAATATTTAATTTGTTTGTGATTCGTTATGCAGCCAGTCAGCTTGAGTACTATTATTCACAACTTCAATAGCAATATTTAGCTCGGTATGCAATTGTTTGTGCTGCGTAGTTTTAAAATAAAATGCATTTGCACAAAATAATGTGTCAGATGGAGCGGTGTTTGTCGACACTAATAACTTCGGCCGATAGGTGGCACACCGTCCATGCAAAGAAACCCGCTGATGGAGACGGTGACAAGACCTGTTAATGTAGTTGCAAATGACCAAGGCAGGAACTTCAGCTTGTAGGGTAGAGATACTTGACACATGCGCTTAATTACTGACACCACCGCGTAAACTACGTGTTGTTCTAATAACCCTACATGATCTGGTGGTCCATGGCAGTGTTAAAGCAGTAGCCTATTGATCCAGAGCAGTTTATACAGCTATGATTTTTATTTTTCCCAGCAAATAGCCAGTCTTAATTAAGACTAAAGACAGTACACAGTTGCAAGATTTGGCTTTTGATCTTGAACTCGTAGTGAACTACATTTAGCGATATGAAAGCCTATGTCTTATAGTCAGAATTTTAGCCCAATGCTTACAACTACTGACTCAGGCCGTCACGGTAAACCGTTTAATCCTATTTACGTGGCCTGGAGGAGAAAGCAAGAGTGCGGTGTGCCCTAATTACTCAAGAGAGCCGGCTCAGGTAGACTATACGCTACAAACGTGCAGGTAAGTAGTAGACCCTGATATTCTTCCGTAACTTTTTGTTATAGGCTACAGCCTACAGTCTACAACACACACCGTATTCTGCGTCAAGACTACCAGAAATTCTAATGAAAAGGGCAAGCTACATGGTCACAGTTTATATACACAGACATGTTTAACTGGTTTTACGCACAAACCTGTGCGTAAAACCTGCACAGTGACGATCGTGCAACCATTGACACTAAAAATCAACGTATCCCCCAGTCATCCCCCCCATCAGTGATTGTGGTTTTAAATGAGACGTGTTCAAATAACCTTTTCGATTTATTTTTTTATATAAAAAAGGTACAATTTACATTACTTTTATAAAAAGTTTCAGCATAATTAAGTACAGCAATACACTTCAGCAGAAATTTGAAATTCCTGCAACTATACAAGATAAAACTCCGATAAGAGTTCACAAATGTTTCATTTTGAGTTTGTTTTCTTTTTCCACTTTTTTTTTTTTTTACAACGTCCAGTCCTTCATGTGCCAACAATTCTGACAAGACAAAGACTAAACTTTTTACAGTAACTAACCAAGTTGTCTTCTATTCACGTTCCACCTCCGCAAAAAAAGCGAAGACTTCAACAAAACAAAATTGGGAGGAGGGGTTGGGGGGGGGGGGGGATCCTTGTGACAATAATCTCTTCTGTTTTTCTCCCACTGTCGGGAATATAGCGCCTTCCATTTCCAGAAAGGACCAAATAAAGTCTTAAGTTAAATAATGAGTGTCCAGAACAGAAAACACATCACATAAAGATTGTCCCATATAAGCAAAAGTCTCTCGATTAGTCTCTTGACTTTGAATGTCAGAAGGAGAACAAAAACAAAAAAAAAGAAATCCAGGCCCGGGTGGACAGAGGTGAGGGGAAAGTCCTGCTGCTCCCAGGTCTGTGTGTGTGTGTTTTGTTTCTTGACCAAACACCTGCAAAAGATTGAGAAAGAGAGGCGTGTTTAGAACATGCAACCAGGGCAGAGATCCGGACAGACTGGCGCCAGGGAGGAAGCCACAGTTTTAACATTTAAACCAAACACTCCGAAAAACCCGAGCGAAAACCCCTGCGCTCCAGATGTACGCGCACGGGCCGCACACTTTCTCACAAACTTAAAGCCTACAATCTGGAAAAGAATCAGCGTAATTGCCGCTCAGCTGGCGCCTACCCTCTTCTTGTACCAATTATGTGCAGACATCGAGTAGCAATCCAAACAGCGATTATTTTTTTTCTCCCTTTTTTTTTTACATTACAGATGCTCTTCGTTACAAGAGACACGAGGGTTATAATGGAGCTCCGATGACTCCTCTTATACACAGAATAACAGTCCGCCTATTATAATAAAACAAATAATCCTTGCCATTTTGATTTGCAACGCATTCCATGCTAAACATATTGGACCATTACATTGCACAGCCAATGTGTGACGACAGCACACCATTAGCGCTATGAACAAATGTCGGGTAATTCTATTGCATTCTGCTCCAGCAGACTGAGAGACAGGCTGGAGGGGACACAACGTCTACTTACCGCTTTAACGATGCAGAGTCCTGCTGTCATCTGTCATCAGCTCTGATGGCAACTCCGGGGACTGGAAACAAACAAGACAAATAAACCGAACGTTAATTCAAGCAAGCCTCCTCAAACGGAACGCACAGCCAGGGTTGTTTTTTTCTCTCCTTCCCAGCAGTGCTGTTGTGGTATAAAGACTAGTGTGCGAATGCGCTTTTTATACGAAACGTGAACGAGGAAAAAAACCCAAAACGGTATTATTTCCCTTTCAAATTAGATTCCCCAATCAAATTATCTCAGTTATCGGATCCTTTTACGCGCACACGCACGCGGGGCTGAGTCGAATAACCTTAGACGGTCTTGTATATAGGTGCGGAGGATCGATTTCCAGACGCTTTTGCCAATTAAAAGCAGCTCATTTAACTACGGCGTAATTACCTGTAACGACAAGATGCTGATGTCTGTGTTGAGGGTGGTCAGCGGGGTCCTGGACGGGGACCGCGGACTGTGCTGCTGGTGGAGGCTCGTTGTTATTGCGACATTGGAGTCCAGCGCGATCTGCAGGTCCAGAATGTAATCGATGACATGCTGCAAGATTTCCATCTTGCTCACGTTCTTGTTCTGCGGGATGCTGGGCACCAGCTCCTTCAGCTTGGAGTAGCAGTCGTTCATGTTGTACAGCAGACTGAGCGGGTCGTCCAACACGGGGGTCTTGCTCCGAGAGATTCCCAGAGTGTGATCGGACAGATTCACCGCGCTCGCTTTCCGGAAAGACCTCACGGGGCTTATTGCTTTCATCTCGTCGGTGATGTTGTTGTTTTTTTTTTAGTAGTAGTAGTAGTTTCTCACGGTTGGTTCTGTTGTGTCAAGTCAATGTCGCGCTTTCCTAGTTCCTAGTCGCAGACGGTTCGTTGAGCGTTCAGACTGAAATACCAAGCTGTCAGTGCTGTATATATAGCCAGCAGGCTGGCCTTTCGACGCAGGGCTTTCGTCCGCGCCGATTGGACGGTGGGGACGTGTCAATCGCCGCCGCTTTGCTTCGCCATTGGCCGCCGGTCCGTAACGCGACGTAGCGCCGCCCTTATCTTCCGCGTTGCCAGTGGCAACGCATGTTGGAGGCGGCACCGAGAGCGCGCTTCAGCTCCGGTGGGTAATTTGGAAAATTGAGCCTTACCTGTTTCTGATCAAGAAAATTAATGATTCTTAATTCGCACCAGACCAGGCAAACCTGGGTGTGCGTTTGCAAGAGACGGAATGTTCAAGTGGAAAACTAAGGGATTCATCTTTCCACTGGGCTAAACAGTAGTGATAAACACAACTTATTATGGGCTTTATATGCGTGCCACAATGATGCTCTGCGCGGCACCTCACGATTTGATCGATTGTATACATGTCGCAAACAAAATCTTAACGTTACATAAATGTATACGGGCGTATTTTGTGCCATTTCATTGCCGTCACGTTTCAACATGCATGCCACAGTGACCCATAGCATAATGGTTTAAATAATTTAAGTGGCCAGATGCACCTGGGGTTGTTTGAGTATAGGTAGAGTCGGTGTATTTCGTATAGATTTCCATTAAGCCGTTAAAAAATATTTTTTTAATTTCATGATCAACTCAAGTGCGTTATGTTTTGTGAGTAGCCTATAGGCTATATAGCTACACACAACTTCACTGTCCAAAAGGCTATCAAAGCCTGTGTGCGTGCGCCCGCGCGCAATGATCACATATAGGCGATTGACACTCATTTGAAATATGCTGCCTATCTATATGCAAGATTGTTTTAAGGTGTCAGAATGGGGTGCGGCTCAAATGTGACTTGTTAGTTCAACTCTGCAACCCTGATTGTGCACGTTTATGAGTGAAGCATGAGGCATCGATGACTGGCGGCCAGCAGGTAAGGAACAACTGCTGTGCATGTGTGAACTGACTTGGGAATGAATGAATGTCACCATAGATTAATCAAAGTCTGGCTTGAGGCGACATGCATCTCTCATGTCGTGACCAAGTCCACGAGAGATTAAATACCATTGACACCTTTAATGTTGCCAGAGCGAGCCATTTGTTTGTATAGATCAGTGGTTCTCAAAGTGGGGTCCTGCAGGGACCCCTACAGGGGTCCTTGAGGGGGTTCCAGAGTAACACATAGCATCAATATTAGTTTAACCACTTCGACCCTTATAAATAAAAAACGCCTGCGGTCTTCGGGGCTGTATATACCCTTCGGTTATCTGAAAATATATAGCCTTCTACAAGCTCACAATGCATGAATGACCTGTTATGAGCTTAGAGCAGCTATTAAAAAAAGAAGGAAGACATATTGGAGGGGGGGGATTCAAAACATACACAAAAAACACACATTTTAACAACCCGCAAATCTCATGGGGATCCCTGATCTCAGGTGTACTGTGTGTGTGTGTGTGTGTGTATGGGGGGTGGGAATAGCCTATGTGGTGGTCATTCATTGACCCGGAAAAGTTTGAGAACCACTGATAACAAACATGCATCATTCTTGTTCAGCTGCGTGGAGATGGGCTGCGCGCTGCGCGCACGGTGCGCGCGGGTTGATGATGATGCTGCTGCACTAACTGATTGCCCGGCTGGCACGAGCTAATTGCCCCGAGGCTGTTGTGGGCTGCTGTGATGGGCTCGTTTTGCTTTGTGGATTAAATTTCCTCACGGAATTCAATGCATTTTTAAAGAGGTGCAGAAGAGGGCCATTGTTATTGGCCCTGAACCTGAACTGACAGGCTTTCAAGCTCGAAGAACATATGAGTTGTTGTTGTTTTTTTTGTGTTGTTCTAATAGATTCATATTGACAAAGAACGTATATAGCGGAAACAGAAACCCTCCAAACCAAAGTGGGCTATAGGCTAATTATCTGTAATGGACAAATAAAAAGCATTTGCTTGCAGCCACAAGAGGCAGCTGATGCTGATGGAGGATCTTATAATGGGAAACATAAGTGATCTTCGTTTTGACATGGAATAGAATGTGTAGAAATCGATTGGCCTATATCTATTTCCCCGTATATCCAACAGGAGTTCAGGCCATCTGAATTAAAGTGGTCTCTTGTCCTGTTTTATAATTCAAGACTTACCAACTTTCAACCTGGCGTCCCTAGTGGGCTGTAGAACTTTGTCAGAAATTATCAAAAACTTTCAAAAAAAATAATAGCGAGCTCTGCAAGCTCACAACATAGCATCATGATGAAAATGTTTCACTATATTTTTGCGAGACATGCACCATCTTATGACCAAGTATATGCTATAATAGTCGAAGAAACCATATCCTATTATTTATTATTTAGCCTATTTCTATTTTTGTAAATTGGTATACGACCAGGCAAACAATTCACCATGCAGACACAGAGCGCTTCTCGTGGGCTATTGAGGATGCATTTGTGTATCTAGAGTGGTAGTGGTAGGGCTACCGCTAGCCTATAATTAGGCTATATTAGCCGCTATACAGTGCCGCGGAGTCCCGGCAATATGACGGCGTCGCTTGCCGAAAAAGATATTCAAACTAACAAACGCGTCACTGCGGAGTATATATAAATTAAATTAATATGTGGAATTCGTGCACTCGTGTCCACATCTGGTGAAATGGGATTTTTTTTCCCCATTTTCTCTCCTCTTGCTTTCGGCGGCTCCCACAGCTGTGTACATCTCGCATGACACCCTGACTGATGCCTGACAGGTGATGGATCGGCACGGGAGCACGCGCCAGTACCGCGCGGAGCAAACCAGTGCTTTTCTCTCAGAGAGAGAGAGAGAGGCTGAGAGAGAGAGAGAGAGAGAGGCTGAGAGAGAGAGAGAGAGAGAGAGAGAGAGAGAGAGAGAGAGAGGCTGAGGGGGAGAGAGAGAGATGGCCGGGTCCGTCCTCAGTGTTGCCATGTCCGCTTATTATAAGTGACTTTGGGCTTGTTTTTCTGTTAAGTTGCTTGTAAATAATTGTAGTTGTTGTGGGTTTCATTTTTGGTTGCTTGTTTCACAATCCATCCAGGGGTTCATTGTCAAGACAAGGACCCCCAAATGAATACATATCTGCGGTCCCCATCTGAAACCATGTTATGCCATACATGATGTGTGTTGTTAAAATATTCCACATGTAAAAAATAAATAAAACCATTTGAAAATAGCAGATCTACAAGCTCCAAATTGATCAGGGTTGTGAGCTTGTAGAGCTGCTATTTTCAGCCTTATATGTACATAAAACTATGTTAAACTATAGCTAA
The DNA here is from genome assembly GCF_963924005.1 of Protomyctophum bolini. Classification (NCBI taxonomy): domain Eukaryota; kingdom Metazoa; phylum Chordata; class Actinopteri; order Myctophiformes; family Myctophidae; genus Protomyctophum; species Protomyctophum bolini. The sequence continues at coordinate 7,780,825 of NC_137876.1, read as the reverse complement.
AGGGCCGAATAATAATATGGGCTCGGCTCTTTTTTTAGCTTGTTTTCATAGACCCCGGCCGCTTGTTTCTCTCGCGGAACCTGCCGCCCCTGGTCCGTCCCCCTCCAGACCTTAGAGTATATATACAATAGAGAAGACACCCAAGTTCTCCTCCCGTCCACTTGCATTGAGTTGCTCAGAAGCGCATGAGGCGAATCCACTCCTCCTTCCGGTTTAGGAGCCCTGTGCATTCTGGATTTTTGCCCTCAAACACATGAACGCGCGAGCGACCGGCAGAGTGGACGGAGCCTAGTGCGCGTTCATGTGTTTGAGGGCAAAACCTTACCAAACTGCAATACCTTCTTCGGCCACTATGTCCATTGCGCTTCAGGATTTCCTCTGGGTGTCTTCTCTATTGTATAATAACTCTATGCTCCAGACTCTCTGGCGCCAGCCCCGTGACGTCAGCCCATTCACTACGGCCCTGCAGCCAGGGCTCGCGGCGCCGTCCGGGCGGCTGCTATGGCGACCGGGCCTGTCAGTCAGCCCGAGGTCTCAGCTGATCAATGGGGCCGAACCGAGGCATAGCGCTGCCTGTACTGCCTGCATGGGAGATCGGAATGTGATTTTGATTCGTCACCTCTCGGCTCCTCCGGCCGGACGGGGCTGTGCTCGCTCCGGGGCCCGCACCGTCCGGCAGGCACACACACCTGCATCGATTATAGCATGTTGCATGTCTAACGTTACGTTACTGTTGGAACAGGATCTGTTCCAAGCTTGGATTTTTTTTCTTTTTTTTTTTTTGCCCGCATGCGAAAGTTCACACAAGTGGTTTGAGAGAGAAAGAGCCAGGCAGATCGGAGAGAGAAACGCAACTCTCCTGCCAGCCAGTGCACCAATTAGCCTACTTTGTGCATGTTATTATGCCTTTCTGTTTCTGTATAAGTTTAGTGCAAGTCTGTGGGGAAAAGAAAAAAGTTTTTAGAGCAGTTTTTTTTTCTTCGTTTTTTTAAAAAGTAGGTTGCAGCAGGTCATTCGAAGCTTATGTTTACCGCAGCCACTCAAAGTCAAAGACGTTCAACATTCCTCAAGCTCTCACACTAGAAGAACAAATTAAACCTCTCTCTGTGTCTGCCCTCTCCCGCGGTCACCAACCTATTAGTTTGGGTTCAGGAGATAAGGTTTTGGAAAACAAAGTCCTATAGCTAGCTGCCAACAGGCTGCAGTGAGTGCGCAGCGCGCCCCTCATCTAGCCCCGGCGTCTGACTGTCTGCTCTGCTCTGCTGAGCGCCCAGCTCCCTTCCTTCAACATGTTGATCCAAGAGTCCAGCTCCATGCAGCTGCACGGCGCACACCAACGCTTCCCTCACTCACAACATGTTATGCTCTCCCCATAACTCTATACACACTAGTCAGTGTACAAATGGAACCAGAAACGGGTCCATTTGTGTACTGTAGCCTGTGCGCGTCTATTTAGACTCCCTTAAAAGGAACCCAGAAAGTCCGTGGAATTCACTTTGAGAACCACTGGCTTTACGCAAAAAGAGACGCATTTGTTTTACAGCTTGCTAGTTTATTTAAAACCCGAATAGGCTAATAGGCTGATTTATTTCTTAACTACAGCACGCAATAAACACTTAAGACTCTTCTGGCATATGTAGCCTATATGTCTATATAGTTTTTTATTTATTTACAGTCTCCAGCAAATGTAGTTAATCAAAACTTTAGGCTACTTTGGTAAGATTTCGCCTGATTGCGATCAGAAGACAAAGACCACCCTGCATTTCTTTTGTCTGATGTAGACTACTTTAGCCTACTTTCTCTCTGCAGTCTAACCTAACGCCGCGCGCTATTGCATTTCACTCCCCTGCCTGCCTTTTAGATCCGCGTCCATTCAGGGAAACAGCGACCCGGTTCGAATAAAGGGAAATATTCTGCCTCTCCGTCCGTCCCGCGCGCGTGTGTGTGTGTGTGTTTTCGGCAAAAAAGCGCTGTGACGATGATGTGATGTGCGCTATTCTCTGTGTGCGCCACGCGTCTGTCGCGTGTAGTGGAGTGTGTGTACATGTTGTGAACCAGTGGCGCACGACTCTTGTAGCAACATCATCGACCCACTGGGGCGTGGTTTGCATGTTTAGCTATTGTCTCCGACGCTCTCCGTCTCTCAAGACAATTGGTGTTACCCCAAGTTACTGACACTATAGTATAGCCTAACTTACTTGTTTATCCGGCATCAGTCTAGTAGCCTTAGCCTATCATGACAGAATCCAGGTCCCAGAAGAGAACTAATGCGTGTACTAGTGTCAACACGTTTGGAATCATTGAATGTTCATTAATTAATTAATTAATTGATGTATGTATTCACTTATTTTTTTACTTAAGACATCAGCTTGGAGCATTTGAATGATGAAGGCTGCATAGAAGTATTAATATAAGCAACAATTTGCTGCTTGAAAGTTTGGTCCTATAGTTGTTCCAATCTCTCTCTCTAGCTCTCTCTCTCTCTCTCTCTCTCTCTCTCTCTCACTCACAAACTCCCCCCTCCCCTTCTCTGCTCTCTGAGCTCCAGCCATGGAGGGCCCTGCTCTGCTGCATTGTAATGTGAGAGGCTGCAGTGCAGCAGGCAGGCACCCAGGCAGGCAGGAAGCACTGGGGGGGAGATGGATGGGAACGATGAGGAGGTGGCCAGATTGGACAGGGAGACAAAAGGCACCATGGCTGCCCGAGTGCCTTCCAGGCTGGTAGTATGGTGGCCATGTACTCCAAGCCTCCCTGGAGGCTGTATAGCCTCCTCTGTCCACATGGGCACTGCACTGCACTGACAGCTGGCTGGAGATGTCCAAGTGCTTATAGGGAAGGAAGTAGAGAGCTGTGTGGTGCTGATGGGCGACCATCACCCGTCTTGGTGGTATATATGCCAATTAATGTTCATAGGAGGAATATAGCATGGCAACTCCATCTCCATCATGTTTTCTTCTGTGTACTTTTGCCATGTGCCTTTGTGGATGTGCATGCTTTTGTAAAGTTTTTGTAGTACCATCACCTGCAGAGCCCTTTGTAAATGATCTAATCACCAGTGGCGGAAAGTACCTATAAGTACAATGTTTAATAATAGTTTTTGGAAAAGAAGGAGACAAAAAAATATATATCAAAAATAAATGAAAACGGTAAATGAAAAACCACAGCCCCCTCACGTATCAGTGACAGTATATCAGTCACCAGAAAAAAAGACAGGTGTTTTTGATTAATCTATCATGGTTAAAATGGAGTTTGAAGTTACAATGGCTTTGTATAGGAAGGGGGTGGGGCAGCTAAAATTAATATAAAGTATCTAAATACTGAATCAAGCAACTTAAAAACTGTCTGGGGTGACATAAGACTGAGTAGACGATGAAATGACAAAGTTATTTTGAAAGTGAAATATCCCTTTAACTCCATAGACACATACAAAACAGAAAAACAACAATCGCAGCACTCCATCTGTCTTGCCTTTAAGGCAATTCTAAGCAATGTTGGTATTTCTGTCCGCTTTAGAGAAGCCTGCAACTACTTTATTGTCATCCTGTGTACATGCGCTTTTATTTTGAAGAAATCAGTATATAATGAGAGTCACTTCCTGTGAGCACCATCTTTGATGCAGCAGTGCAGAGAGTAAACACACACTGTTCAGAGCTGTAAGCCTAAGAAAAGAAAACATCTACCAACTTGGAAGCTTTTGAGAGGCAATGCTGTAAGTTGCAGTTGATGTTAGATATGCTAACTTTCTGTGCAATTTTCTGGTATTTTGTTATGTTTATTTTTGTATTTGGAAACGTTTTTGACAAATGTTTACTGTTGTCTGCAGAACATAACATAGCATAGCCTAGCCTCAGGTGTATGTCATCCTACTAATCAACACTGATGAGTGTATGTGGTTTAGCTAGTGTGTTTATGATTGTTAATTACCTGGGTTTATTTAGTTGTGAAATGATTGGAATGCTGTCAATTAAGAACAATTAACTCTGAATGTATTGTTTTATTATTTTTGCAGTTTTCACCGCTTTGTCATGAAGTAAACAGTCAATTCCACCTTCGACTCTGTCTTCATTGGCTGCGGTTTTATCTTGATGTTAAGTGGCAGTCCCATACACTGCCATAGAACATTACACCATCTTTAAGGTATTTATTGACACTTTTACGTATTTATAGTACTTCTTCCACCACTGCTAATCACACATCTTCACAGCAAAACAACCGGGAATAAGTAACTATGTAAATGAGTCCCCCCCCCCAAATGCATTTGCTGCCTGTGCGTATTGAAGCACTGAGACCCCATGTCCAGCATGACAAGTGACCTGATTGGCAGCATGGAGAGGTTGGTTACAGTCTGGTTTGTGAGCAGCATTGTTAATCTTATGCTGCAGCATAACTGATGCTGTAGACCAGTGGTTTTCAACCAGTGGTCCGGGGACCACCATGTGGCCCTTGAGGTTGTTCCAGGTGGTCCCCAGCAAAGTGATGGAGAGTTGTTAACTTGTTAACCTTGACCTTGAAAATTGACCCTTTATAGATCTTTAACTCTTGAGAGCGTAAAACTCAAGAGTTCAATTATATTGTTAAACATCTGCATTACGTCGTAATGTACAAGTCTTACACAATTTGAGAATGTAGAAGAATAACGTCTGGCTGTTGTCTCTCCTATACGGTACCACATCAACACAGCATGGAATTGTGAACACATTCAGAAAATCGATAACAACATTCTGTAGTTTTGGGCCTGAGAGGCTAAATCCCATTCAAATGGTGGAACTTAGAAAGAAAGAAATAATGGTCCTTGATATGAAAGAGGTTGAAAACCACTCCTGTAGACAGCTTTCTGTTGCCCAAGAAATCAGATGAATGCTATTTGCTTGCCTTGGCTGTACGGTATGTGCTTGTGTGTGTGTGTGTGTGTGTTATGGAGGTGTGCATCATTAAGACTTCTACAGAGCGGTGGTGTTGTTTATATTTTTGGGAATAACAGTGATTCATTTTTTTTGTTTTGTGTAAAGGAAATTGATAAACAAACGTCACTGTAATGACAGTGGGAAGACATCAAGGCGGGGATAGCGGCACCAACATAACATTACAGTATGACCTCAGACATGAATGCCTGCATGCGTGTTTGTTTTGGTATACTTTTAGAATCAAAACATGGCAACCTGTCAGGTGATGTCATACCGAAGGACTTTTGAGTTAAATATTTTTGACCATAATCAACTGTGAGTCCTCCTGTTCTCATTTAATTTAATTTCATTCCCACGACGTTGTTCCGTTGCAACTTCCTCTGTTCCGAGGGGGAATTGAGAATGCATAATATGAGACCTGAAACTAGCAAGTGATACCACCTCAGCCGGAGACTTCTTGGATTCTGTGGTTTTGTGTATCCATGGTCGGGAAGCCCATTCTCGAAATGCAATCCATTACAGATGGCTGATTACACTCCTGAAGTTGTGTCGTGTATGTTATTAAATTAAGGATAGTGCATGCACCCCATAAAACAAGCAATATCCTGAAATGACACTAGTGGTGGACACATAAGGACAGGAGGACTCAAAGTTGTTTATGGTCAAGAACATTTAACTCAAAGTCCTTCAGTATGACATCAGCTGGCAGGTTGCCATGTTTTGATTTTAAAGTACCAAAACAAACACGAAAGGCATTCATGGTCTGAGGACATAACGTTATCTTGATATCGCTACCCGCTACCTGCCTTGAAGTCTTTGCTGCCTGCATGTGTTGTCTACGTGGCCTTTTAACGCAAAATGTAAAAATGTGATGGGGCTAGAGAGCATGAAAATATCCTTTTTGACTTCACAATTATGTCGTTTTTTTTTAACTACCTCCAGCTCTGAGCGTGACCTTCATTATTGCACACAGTCCTTACACTTATTGGTTAAAGTCACACATTTGAACACTGCGGAAGCAAGGAGTGTCCATTATGGGGGTCAACATCTAATTACTTTCATCAGAATTCGTCTAAACATGGCAGCTAATCCACCAAGAGATATTATATAAACAACATAATGTATTGCCATGTTGTGGACACTTTTACAAACGTACATTTTTACCACACATTGGCAAGGTTCATACTGTAGATGTGACAGGAGACACGTTTAGTTTATAGGTGTAAACAAGTGAAACAGCGTTGCATCTGCGACTGCGACGCATTGTGTGAGCTTGTAGATTGGATATTTTCACAGTGTGTGACATCATGTACGACGCTGTGTACGACGAAGTATCACACTTGCAGCTCTGGGCCGCCCCACCCAGCATCAGAACTCTGGCCGCCCCACCCAGCATCAGAACTCTGGCCGCCCCTCCCAGCATCAGAACTCTGGCCGCCCCTCCCAGCATCAGAACTCTGGCCGCCCCACCCAGCATCAGAACTCCATGTCTGTTTCCCGTGGCCACGGCAGCCATATCTCCCCACAGCAGCGGGGCCCACTTCCTTATAACCCTCAAACCCTCCGGCCACAGCCGTGCATGCAGCTCTTACTCAATCTTTTATCTATTTATACAGCGCAGAGGGAAGAGAGAGTTAATGTAGGAAACACACTGGCTTTGTGTGGAAACAGAGAAGCGATCCGAGACGTCTGATTCATGGCTCCGTTTTATATGCCATCTCTGACCACCCGTGTTGCTCTGTGTTGTTATTGCTATACAGTACGGAGGTAATTTATGTGTCGTGTGTTTTGCAGTATAAGGTAGAGAGCTGCAAGGTGTTGTCATAGCACATACTGTATATCCCTGGTCTTATCTGGGCTCTAGATCTGCTAAAGCCCCCCCCCCCCCCCCCACATGCACATACCTCTCCATGGAGAGAAGCAGTGCATAATGCAGAACTCTGTAAAAAAAATACAAATCTGACTCGGAAATGGAACGATAGAGACGGTGGCCCCTCGTCCATTTGCACGTTTGTTGTGTGTCTTCCGGTCAGTACATTGATGTTAGATGTATGTGCTTTACACATGCACTTAACCAGAGGTTCTCAAAGTGGTGTTCAGGGACCCTCAGGGTTCCTCACGGGGGTTGCAGATGGATTACGTGTCTGAAAGTTTTCTCAGTTTTCAGAAAAGGTTGTCTTGTTTCCCAAAAGCAGATTTGCTGGTGTGAGCACGGTTGAAGAGGTCGGGTGGGTCTTGGGAGAGCCGGTGCTTTAAACTGATCACAACAGAGGTCTCATGGCCCTAATCCTCTTTGCCTCTTATCCCCCCCCCCCCCCCCCCCCCATCCCCACCCTTCACCCGTCTCATCGGCTCATAGGATCAGACCTTCAGGCCCACACTTTCTCGTGCTTTCCTCTGTTGGCATACTCTGACCGACCCACACAGAGGCCATTTTGCACCCGAACCCCCAATTACTTTCCCTTCTCAGCTTATCTTTCTCACCGTATCATCATTCTCCTGACTTCCTCCCTCTCTCTTTCACCCCCCCCCCCCCCCCCCTCTCCCTTTCCTTTGCCAATTTGTCGTTCCTGCCAAGGGCATCTGGGGACTACGGAACTCTCTCCCCTCCTTAAGTAACAAAAGCTGAGTCACTTTTGAAAATGAACTTTTAGTCTTTGAGGCGCAGCGTTGCTGTGATTGAAGTGAGGTCTCAATCTCTTAAGAACAGTATAGTGTTATGCAGACCGCACCACTCTGTTCATTCAGAATAGTGGGGAGCTAAGCAGAAATGTGGGAGGGAGAGAACAGACTAAAAACAGAGTATAGTTTATTTCCTAAATCCTTTGAGATTTAGCCTATGTGTTATTAAACTTATTACAGTTTATTTAACCTCTAACTAATTAACTAACTAATTATTATTTACAATGGCGGCCTGGCAGTGAATAATATATATTTGAAAATATCTTCTATTGTCACTGCCAAAGTGTGACTGGGGAAGTGATATTTGGAATAAAGAGTAAATTAAATTACTCTTGAATGTTATTGACATTTTTAGTCATCGAAAGACCTACTTGTGGACCCCAGGAAGAGTAGCCATAACTAAGGTAGCAGCTAATAGGGGCTCAAATAGACAATAAACTATTACTTAACTTGCTTGTAAGGATCTGTGTTTGACCACAAATTTGTAATGACACTGCAAAACCTTTTCCATTGTGGATATAGTTTAGCAGCCATTTTGAAATAAAAACGCTGTATACATTATTATTGTTGTGGTGTAAGTCAAAGTGTAGTGTTTTAGATTGCATTCTCACTGATGCATACTTCTCCTTTACTTTGCAGCTTAAGTAGTTAGCCCTAGCCAGCATGGCTTAATATGGCCATTTACTTTCATATCTGTGGAATGAATCAACCTTTAAAGGCCATTAGTGATATTAAAAATGCTCCGGAGAGGCCGACCTTAACGGGTGTACTTCCAGGGCCCTGTGTGTGTGTTACAGTTAGCTTTAGATTATTGGGACTTATTGGAGTAACAAGCTAATGGAATTAAGGTGCTGGGTTTCATGCGCCCGTGCCAAGATTCAGCATTAAAAGGATGTGTGCTGAATAAATAGTGCTTTAAGCAGATGAGATTCCGACACAGGGGGGATTCGCCTGTCAGAGCACCATTGTTTGCTTGGCTCCCCGAGCCAGAGTAACTGTCAAGTGCACCTCTGACCATGGTTGGATGGATAGCTGATTCAGAGCGCTGAGAGAAAGAGGTTTTTTTTTTTTAAAAGCAGCCTTTAAAAAAGCCCAAAGTTGTGGAACTCTTCAAAATGCAAAGCAAAGAAACTTTGGGCATTGATTGAAGCTCCTCTGATATATCGCCCTACGGTTTTGAGGAACAGGGAAATTTTGCTAGAGGCACAGTTCTAAAAAAGAAACCGGTTGGAAGTTAAAAGGCAGCGAGAAGAAAACCCTCTTGAAGGAAGCGCATGCACCGCTTTCCTGTTCAGATGTGTATTTGCCAGCTAATTACGTACATGAAAAGCAAGAATCAAAATGGAATCCAAATATTTACCAAAAATAAACCCACGTTTTGTTTCATTTTCTCCGTCACTAGTGCCAGAATGCGCTGCTCTCCATTACAGTATAATTCATCTGATGTTTGTGTTTGTCGGTGGATTAGCCGGGAGGCGTTGCTCTTGGCCAAGGCTGTAAAACGCTCTCATCTGTATTTTAATGGACTAAGAAGCCGTGGGAGGAAGTGGCTCCGTGCCACAATTTCACAGAGAAATGGTAGGAGCATCTCGCGTGTAGCAGGTAATCTATTTGTGAGAGTGTTTTATCCGCATAAATGGAATTAGTGGCTGGTTTGACGATACATTAAAATCAACAGCCCCCCCTCCCCCTCAACTCCCCGTGTCTCATGCTTGATTTATACGGTTGTTGCACACCGGAAATAGCAGATCTACAAGTTCCGTGGTTTACTGCGCGCGACACAGAGCATAGACTATACACCAGGCTTAAGCCACTCTGACCTGAGATCAGATTCATACGAGGTTTCCACTGGACACACACTGGTCTGATTAAGCCATTCTGACCTGAGATCAGATTCTAAAAATGTCAGTCGTTCTTCGATTTTTCTAAAAATAGCAGACCTACAAGCTCGTAGCGCGCCACTCGGTGGCGCGCTATGAGCTTGTAGATCTGCTATTTTTCAATAGCTAAAGCATGACATGATGCCGACACCAAAACGGGTTCCGTTCAGAATGGGTTAAGCCACTCTGCATGGATACAGTATAAATACAATCACATTTGACTGCCCCCCCCCCCCCCCCCTAATTGGGTTCTGTGTGCTAAATGTGCCATAATGCTGCTGAATTGTGCAATGATGAAATGTGAAAGGACTGGATAAATGACGTGCCTCGGTATGAAATAGGAGCGAAGGCTTGAAGTGGGATTGGATTCAGGAAATTTGCACGCTGCGTCTAATGGTCCATGAGTCGTTATGTTATGCATGGGGATAGACTGTTTAATATACACAGCATGTTGAGTCACATATAGCCTACTTTACAAGAGAAGATAAGTCAAAGGTGTAGAATTGTAGATTATGCATCTGTGCACATTACTATATGAGCTCAATAAATGCATTGGTAGAGGCCTGGTTTCTCTCCATGCTTCAGTTCTCCAGGTGGTGATGATGATGATGATGAGGGTTATTATTATTATTATTATTATTATTATTATTAGCCTGAACTGGCTCATCCCTGTTGCTTTTGTATTACAGAAGTAGCAAATTACCACTCCAAATCAAATTCAGTTGAGACAGACAGACAGACAGACAGACAGACAGACAGACACGAACACACAATGTGCACACAAACACTACTTTCTCTCTCTTAACACCCTCCCGACACATACACACACACACACACACATACATACACACACACACACACACACACACACACACACACACACACACGCACACATTGACACGCACACACGCCACAGCGGAGCTTGCAGATGGTGGGGTTTCTCTAACCCGGCTCTTTGTAACCTGTTCACAGTGTGAAGAAGAAAGGCAAGGCTTGTCTTTTATCAGCCTCTGAACGCAGCAGTGTTGACATTGGGATGGCACCTAATTAGGTTAGAGCCAGCGCAGCGTGCATGGTTAACTAGGCTGGCCTGGGCCTCGGGCTCCGGAGATCCCAAGGTGACTGCCGCACTACGGCTGAGGAACCGTCCCGCGCTGGCTCCGCTAATGTACCTCAATGTTATCTGCAGTGCTGGGAGAAGAGCTCAGATCTTTTACTTATATATATATAGGCGAAAGTAGCAATTAGCACAGCATAGAAAGGCCTGTTTTCAAAATTGTATACTTGGGTGGAAGTACAAAAGTATACGGTATTCGCATCAAAATATAGTATCAACTTCTGCATACAAATATAGTATGTAGAAGTACACAAATTTGTCCATCTTTTTCGAAAATAGCCGATCTACAAGCTCGCACAACTGCATGACGTCGTGAGCTTGTAGATTGGCTGTAGCCAAAGTACGGTATATGTGATTAATGTTAATGTTTTAATCTGAACATAAAGTTGTCAGATAAGTGTAGAAAGGTGCCACTGAGCTGTATAGTGGAACTGGAATAGAAGCAGAAAATATTGAAAAATGGAAATACTAGTAAATACTATAGTAAAAGTATCTCAGAATTGTACTTTAAAGTACAGTACTTGAGTAAAGGTTAATTACTTTCCACCACTGGCTCTATGTATCAGACATGTGCGTCGTGGTGGTTTTCATAACGGCTTATTTAGCCTCAGAACTTGCAGTTAGCTGCTGGTGACAGTTAGTCTGTCTGTGTGTTGCCTTGTATACTGAAATAGGCTTCTCAAAATGTAAACGCTCTACTCTACTGTATATTTGACCAATCCAGCCTTGTGTGTGTTCAAATAAGCTGTATAGGTCCTTACTGGCCCCATGTTACCCAATAAGCTGTAGGTCCCTACTGGCCCCATGTTGTCCACTGTTGTTCGCGGGTCGATCACGTATATAGGACTTCAACCTTCTTCCTGTTGCGCAAGGTCGGCCTACGAGCCGAGGGCGCACGTGAGCGAAGGGGTCAGAGTGCACGTGAGCGAAGGGGTCAGAGTGCACGTGAGCGAAGGGGTCAGAGTGCACGTGAGCGAAGGGGTCAGAGTGCACGTGCGCAGTTAAAACTATTGTTATTGTAACTCTGAGAGGGTCCAGGCGGACTAATACGGGTCCATTTGGGTCAGTTCTTACACTCTCAGAGTTAAATGACTCTGCAGGGGGAAGGTTTGTTACACTCTCAGAGTTAAATGACTCTGCAGGGGGAAGGTTTGTTAACCCGGGTTGAGTTCTGGAGACATGGAGCCCTCTCTGATCTGTCTGCGCCAGTTTATCCCAGTTTGGTTGAATTGATTGGCTAATTAGAATGACACGTGGGGCCAGTGGTGGAACCAAGTACACTTACTCAAGGACTGTACAATTATTGTGGGGTTATAGTTTACTTTACTTGAGTTTTGATTGATTGATTGAATGAATACTTTATTTACGGTTTGCTAAAAGTGGTACAGTTATACAATAAAGCTAAAAGGATAACACAAAAAGCCTGCGAAATTGTTCCCATTTCCAATACTTTAAACCTTTACTCCACTACATCTCATATTGTACTTTTTACTTCACAACAATTATTTGAAAACTGTATAGTTACTAGTTACTTAGATTGTGATTATTATTATTATTATTATAAAATAGGCTACATGTACCTATTTAATACTTTGTCTATTCTAAAATAGCCACGCTAAAATGCGGTGCGATGTAATGCGGTTCAAGATATGCTATTGATTTGGACAAAAAATCTTTCGAAAATATTTGAAAAAAACTGGTGTTTTTATTAAGTATATTTTGATGACAATACTTCTATTGATATTTTTTACTTAAGTAAAACATCTGAGCACTGTTGGGGATTATAGTTTGGGACTGCGTTTCCATCGTCTCTCACTTCCCGACACGAGGCCATGTTTCACGGCATCATCACCGGTCTCGAGCAGGGCGTTTTAATAGACCCATGCCGGTCTGATCTAGGATCAGTTTCAGATCCTAGAACAGGGGCGTTTAGACCCCATGCCGGCTCAGTTTCGGATCCTGGTGTGCAGTCTCCTGATCTGACCCTGTTTCAGTATTTAACCCATTCTGACCGGGCACCCATTTTGGTGTTGGCATCATGTTATGCTTTAGCTATTGAAAAATAGCAGATCTACAAGCTCATATCGCGCCACCGAGTGGCGCGATACGAGCTTGTAGGTCTGCTATTTTTGAAAAATTCGAAGAACGACTGACATTTTCAGAATCTGATCTCAGGTCAGAATGGGTTAATCAGACCAGTGTGTGTCCCGTGGAAACCTCGTATGAATCTGATCTCGGGTCAGAATGGGTTAATGCGGTTCATTCTTCTAATTGTGCAGGGCGGTGCATATACTGTAGGCTGGAAAGGGGATGTGAACTCAGAAAGGGGATGTGCACCACACACACACACACACACACACACACACACACACACACACACACACACACACACAGTAAATGGGGACATTGTGTGTGCACGTCGTGGAGGAGATGCTGCCGGTGCATAGTTTGCCTGCCGGTGGTGGTATACCAAAACATGTCTCAGGTTTGCTAGAGGTCAGCGGAGTCCCTCGCGGGGTGTCAGGGAGTGCAATGAGAGTGTTTAGATGTCTGAGAGTGCATGGACGCCAAGGCAGGGGAGGAGGAGCGGGCATGCAGTCACATGTGGCGGCATGGCCACTTAAAAGAGACAGGCAGACGGAGATGGAGAAGAGGTTGGGGGGGGGGGGGGGGGAGGAAGAGAACTGGAGGAAAGGAGGGAAGGCGTCCGGTACACGTCAAGCTGAGAGAGAGAGTGTGAGGGGAAGGGAGGTTGACTCTTTATAGAGTCAATCTGAGCCGGGCGGAGATATAGGCGTAATTTATTCTCCAGTGTCACTCAGCCAAAAATAGCCGATCTACAAGCTTGCGGCGCTTGTATGTAGATCTGCTATTTTTGGCTGAGTAATGCCGTTGAACGACGGAGAATAAATCACACTATACAGAGACTGAGACTGAGACTGAGAGAGAGACAGAGAGAGAGACAGACAAAGACAGACGGACGGACACAGACAGAGAGAGAGAGACAGAGACAGACACAGACAGAGAGAGAGAGAGAGAAACAGAGACAGACACAGACAGAGAGAGAGACAGACAGACAGACGGAGAGACAGAGAGAGACAGACAGAGACAGAGCGAGTTCTAGAGAGAGGAACAGGCCGGCCAGGCCCCAGCAGTGGGGCTGGATCCATATGGAGCTCCGGGCCCTGGAATGAATAGTGAATGGAGAGGAGCGGCTGGGGCTGCTGGAATCTCTGCCTCCAAGCTTTTGTGAACAGGATGACCAAAGACAAGTGGGAGCTCTGCAGATGGCCCGGGCTATAAATAGGTAGCTAGTCTATCTCCGTGCTGTCACTCTACTTGTCTATCTGCCTCCCGGCCCCCCTCGCTCCCCCCTCGCTCCCCCCCGCCCCCACCCCGCCTTGCCTTCGTCCTCCAACGGCAGGCCTCTGTGGACCCTGCCGGGGGCCCCCGGGGGAGGGAGAAAAAAAGGCCATGTTTGCATGGTTCCGTCACATGCTGTATGATATGACTGCAGGGGTCGGGAGTGTGGTGACTCGTCCTCTGTATTGTCCCCTAATGCTGCTCGCTGCTCAAAACGTTTGTCATTCGCACTTTGTTACACATAGACACTGGGAGAGACGGTTGGTGCTGCCAGCTCACACTCGCACACGCGCGTGTGTGTGTGTGTGCGCCGTGTGGGAGTGTGTGGGGTGGGTGGGTGTGTGTGCTTTGCGGGAAGGGTTTGGGGTTGTTTGGTTTTGGGGCGAGTATGTTAGAGAGCTCAAAAGAGCGACATGACAGTGACAGCAAATGGTAAGAGACAGACATAGAAGTACAGAGCAGGAGAGACGGGTTGAGAGAGAGACAGGGAGACAGAGAGAAGGAGGGTGGGGGAGTTGCTAAGATGCTACAGCGTGAGCATGTGAAGGCAGAGGGAGAGATTGAGCAGTTGCGTTTTCAGTCCAAACTTCTCGCAGATGGACTTTAAAGTGAGTGATAAATCCCTGTCCAGATTGAGGGTCCTTTTGTCATTAAACTAAGCCTTAGCACTGCAGTCCATCTGGCTGTGTGTGTGTGTGTGTGTGTGTGTGTGTGTGTGTGTGTGTGTGTGTGTGTGTGTGTGTGTGTGACTGTGTGTGTGTGTTTGACTGTGTGTGTGTGTTTGACTGTGTGTGTGTGTGTGTGGAGACACGTCATGATCTGGTGATGGAGAGAGAAAGCCTTCCTTTTAAAGTGTTGCTGACTGCAGCACACTGTAAGCTAGTCTCCTGCACTTATACTCTACTGCTGGCTGGCAGAGACACACACACACACACACACACACACACACACACACACACACACACACGTTGGCTCCAGTTCTTGTAAACACGCCTGTAAGCCAGTGTGTACTTCGTCTGCAGCCACCCCAGACTCTGAGGTGCCCAATCTATGAGCTAACACCTAAGATAATCATTAGGAGTGATGGTACTCAGAACCAGACGGAGACAGAGAGAAAGAGAGAAAACGTGTGTGTGTGTGTGTGTGTGTGTGTGTGTGTGTGTGTGTGTGTGTGTGTGTGTGTGTGTGTGTGTGTGTGTGTGTGTGTGTGTGTGTGTGTGTGTGTGTGTGTGTGTGTGTGTGTGTGTGTGTGTGTGTGTGTGTGTGTGTGTGTGTGTGTGTGTGTGTGTGTGTGTGTGTAGAGAGAGAGAGGAGTAGTTCTGTGGTAAACATTGTGGAGCAGAGGACTGGATGGCTTACGTCTGGACCACACAGTCTAGAACTGCTTAAACCCAGAGCATCTCACTGTATCTGAACGGCACCTGGCCTGGCACGAGCGAGAGAGAGAGAGGAGGACCTCAGATATACTAATAATCAGTATAACCACATGGCTTGAGTGTAAGTGCAATTTGTTGAGGCATGGTTGAGTCTCCTGCTACTGGCCATATTGTTACTTTGTGCCGTTTGTGTTGATTTATATTTATTTATATATATATATAGGGGGAGCTGTGCTGTGATCATATAGGGGAGCTGTGCTGTGGTTTGATCATAGGGCCGATACTAATAAATTGATAAACCACAGAGTAGTGGGGCCAGATATTACAACCCAGTCTAGGGCAACCTTGCGTCGCAACATTAAAATACACTCCCTCCTAATACCCAGTTCCCAATTCAGTCAGGCCACACATGGTTAAAATGCTATGGCTGTAGGATTTATTCAAGATAAAATGCATTGCACTAGTGTACAATACCTCAGGGTGGGGACCCTATAGTTTTCAGATAACAGAACAATAATAATAACAACATACTCTTAACTAGCAAAAGGAAACCAAAATACAAATATCTGACCCAACAAAACAAACGAAAACAAATGACAAAGCAACTGACAAAAGAAGAGGTCCCCCACCCCTACATTACCCTTACCCAATACATTACATTTATCACAAAGCTAAAATTGCTGGTGCTTTAGGACTTGGCACTTGTCTCAGAAGTACTGACAACAGGCAGCTTTATAGGTGAGCCTGGTCAGAGGAGCCAATCACCAGCAAGGTGCACCTGGTAGTTCACATTCATGCACCACTCAGTCTACTCACACAACCTGGCAACCACTGACTCACTCAATCACTACTCATCCCACATTCACCCCAGCTGGTCCTCTGTCAGTCACTCCTCACTCATTCACACAAACACTGAGGGACAAAGACTGAGAAACACAGGAATATACACAATTATGACCCACAGCAGGGCCATAACACCAGAAAACGTTGAGATGCGAAGAAGAAAAGGTTTGGTCAAAGAATATTTCTAAATTTTGAGAGTTTATAGTCCTGAATCAACTCAGACCTTTTGGACAGAGAGAATTAAAGAGATTCAGGACCTTTTATTTCTTTTAGTTCTTTAGCATCACTCAGACATACAGTTTTATGGTTCAGCTTGTTATAAACTTTCACTTGCAGTTGAGTAATATTTGAACAGTAGGAGTATAAATACTTTGACTCAAGTACAAGTACTGGAGATGAGTAGGCTATGCTTTGTTCAGCCACCTCAAGCTGTTAGGGCCAAGCTCTCTCTATCTCTCTGTGTGTGTATGCGTGTGTGTGTGTGGCATGCGTGTGTATGCGTGTGTGACGGTGTGTATGCACGCACGCACGCGTGCACAGTACAGTATGCACGTGTGTTGTGTCTTGAGTGTTTACAATCCTCTGTAAAAGCTCTCCTCACTGCATAGCCTAGATGCTGTTTAAAGTGAGGCAGACATCCCTGTGTCTCTGTGTCTTTTCTCACACAGGAGGACTGTGCAGTTCACACACAGATAGACAGGCCAGGCCAGGCCAGGCAGCAGATATGCTGTGCACGTTGCCAAACCTCTCCGTTGTTTATCGCCTGGCCAGGACGTTGTTTTGGTACGCAGCAACAGTCAGTAACCATCACAGTGGTGTTGTGTTGCGTCGAAGCATCTTATACCACTCCGACTGCAAATCCATCTGTGACGTTTCATTTTAGAGTTGAGCAAAAAAAAAAAAGTATTATAGGTTTTATAGGCCTACTTAATAATAATTCATTATTATAAATAATTTATAATATACAAGCTCATAGCACGTCACTTTGTGCCACGCTATGAGCTTGTAGATCTGCTATTTGTGATGAGTGGATTTGCAAATCTTTGAATGTATGTCTGTATGAAGAACATTGTGTGTGAACTCAAATATTTGCTCCCGGGAGTCCCTGAAAAAAGAAAACATTTTGAGACGGTGGTCGTTACATTTTGGGGGTCCTTGACATGAAAAGGATTGAGCACCACTGATATAGAAACATTCTAAAACTGTTTAGGATTTGGAAGACATTTGTAGTATCGGCCTCTGTCTGCATGGTCTTAATGGGTTAACCGAGTCCGGCAGCTCCATCGTCGATTCGTCGGCCAGGTGTTTGACAGCATTTTCTCGCATCGGCAATCTTTGAGAGTGTGCTACTGTCCACCGTTTTGTCAGACGGACACGGTCTGTGCAGAGGTATATACGCTTCCTCTGGACAGCTGGGTCGAGTTACACGCCGTGTGAGTTACATGCGGCCCGGTGCCAGAAATATCACAAGCCAACTATAGATTTAATCAATTTAAGTGGGAATAGGTCACATAATCAATGGATGCTCTGTCATTCTGTCAGAGTTCACACTCGGGCAAATCATCCGCCATAGCTATTGCACAGACTGACCTTCAAGTGTGAGCTCGCCGGCTCTTTGTGATTAACATGCTTTACTTAACCCATTTTGGGGGGTAACCCCTTTTGGTGTTTTAAGCATTATGTTATACTTTAGCTGTTGCTCATAGCGGTGCCGCGCTATGAGCTTGTAGATCTTCTATTCTTTTTTTAATCGTGAAAATGTATTATCTTTGAATCTTTGTTGTAGTAGCCACAGGGTAATCTAAGCGGTGGATATTGCTCTTGTCTTCATGTCTTTATGTATGTAAATTGTCTTGTTCTTTGTGTTATGTTCTGCATACTTGGCTGCTGGGTCGCAAGACAAATTTCAGTGTGAACTGACTAAAGTACTATATCAGATTCATATCATATATCATATCGTTATGCAGAATGTTTTCACAAGTAGTTTTCAAATGTATAAGAATCTTTTGAAAATAGCGATGCGACACATTGTGAGCTTGTAGATCAGCTATTTTTCAAATGTTCAAGTGTGTGTGTGTGTGTGTGTGTGTGTGTGTGTGTGTGTGTGTGTGTGTGTGTGTGTGTGTGTGTGTGTGTGTGAGAGACTGTGGGCACGGCTGTGTACAGTATGGTGCAGGTTGTGTTCCGGCTCACCTCCATGCTGTTCAGGCTTTACAACGTCCAGAGGCTTAGTCAGGTCTTAGACCACAGCAAATAGCAGAGAGAGAGAGACGTGAGAAGGTGGACAGATGGGGCAGGATCAGGGTCCCTCTATCTCTCTCTCTCTCTCTCTCTCTCTCACTGTGTCCTTCTGTGGCTGTTCTGGGCTTCATCCATTATGTACTGGAGCGGTGACCAGATGAGATTGACCGCCGGTCTCTTTTGACGTCATCACAGATCACCTGCTACACTCGGCCAACTTCCTGTTGTTGCGCTGCGTGCAACGTCATGCAGTAATGACTGTTGTTGTTTACAGCTGTACAACTTTTACAGTAATGACTGTTGTTGTTTACAGCTGTACAACTTTTACAGTAATGACTGTTGTTGTTTACAGCTGTACACATTTTACAGTAATGACTGTTGTTGTTTACACTAGCTATACAACTTTTACAGTAATGACTGTTGTTGTTTACACTAGCTATACAACTTTTACAGTAATGACTGTTGTTGTTTACACTAGCTATACAACTTTTACAGTAATGACTGTTGTTGTTTACAGCTGTACAACTTTTACAGTAATGACTGTTGTTGTTTACAGCTGTACAACTTTTACAGTAATGACTGTTGTTGTTTACAGCTGTACAACTTTTACAATAATGACTGTTGTTGTTTACAGCTATACAACTTTTACAATAATGACTGTTGTTGTTTACAGCTATACAACTTTTACAGTAATGACTGTTGTTGTTTACAGCTATACAACTTTTACAGTAATGACTGTTGTTGTTTACAGCTATATGCCTACAACTATACAACAGTAATGACTGTTGTTGTTGTTTACAGCTATACAACTATACAACAGTAATGACTGTTGTTGTTTACAGCTGTACAACTATACAACAGTAATGACTGTTGTTGTTTACAGCTGTACAACTATACAACAGTAATGACTGTTGTTGTTTACAGCTATAGGCCTACAACTATACAACAGTAATGACTGTTGTTGTTTACAGCTATACAACTTTTACAACCCTGTTTTTGGACTCTCGTGTTTTTGGACTCGCATACAGAATACTCAAGAAACATGCTTCTGCGTGGAACTGGCACGCATGCGAACATGGCGTATACACATTATCACTCCACACACGCGCGCACACACACACACACACACACACACACACACACACACACACACACAACGCACAGACAGTCGACAGACAGAGAAACAGAAGTTGTTTTTGCCTTCCTCTCATCTCTCTCTTGCGCCTGCATATGTTCAGCCCCTCCAACCAACCGACACACCCCCCCACCGTCTGTCTGTCTGTCTGTCTGTCTGTCTGTCTGTCTGTCTGTGATGTTGTCCATACGTCCCTCTGTCTGTCATTACAGTAAATCAGTGAGCTCGTTGGCTTTATCTGCGCGTCCTTCTGGCCGAGGCGGCGGCAGCAGATGTTAGGAGCCGGGGACAAAATGCCCCCCCCCCCCCCCCCCCCGCAGAGAGCGGCTTTTCTTGTCCTCTCTTAATGGAGGCTCCTTGAAATGCTAATTCCCCGCCATTAGTGTAGCGGTGGTCCCGGCATAGTGATGGTGGGAATTGGAGGGTGAAAAAAAAAAGAGAGGGACCGCCATGTCCTAAAGCGGAACCCTTTGTCAATAGAACCCCGCCCCCCCTCCCCCCCAAGCCCTTGGAAAACATACTTTGCCAAGGAGGTCCGACGTGAAAGTGTCCAGTGGCAGAGCGATGGACGAGACAGAGGATGAGAGAGATAGGGAGCAACGGACAAAAGAGTGAGAACAAACAGAGTCCCACACACAGCGGTATGGGATATGTAACGGAATCTCCCCCCTCCCTCCTCCACACCCACCGCTCCTCTCCTCTCCATCTTCCTCCCTCTCTCCCTCCGTCCCCTCATCTTTCTCTTCTTCAGAGTAGCGATCAAAAGAGGGATAATGATAATGAAGCCATGTGAATGGAAGGAGGACTAAGAAGAAGAAAAAAGTGATTTGTACTCCGCAAATAAAAGCACCAGCGTTTAAAGGATCAGGTGGCAACGACAAAATTAGGAGGCTTAACTCGCGGGAAAACATTTCATCGTGTGTGTGTGTGTGTGTGTGCGTGTGTGTGTGTGTGTGCCTGTTTGTGTGCTGCCGTCGAGATTTAGCATGGCAAAGACAGAATCCGTTTATTATAAACTAAGAAAGCAACATGATTTTGGAGCTTTTTGATTATCGATACAAAGGAGGTGGAATGTTTTAGTTGTTTCTGATTCTGTCTCAACAGCTTAGTGGTGGCGTGTGCTCATATGGTCTGTCGGGTGGAAACCTCATATGTCCAAAACTGTTAGGGTCGATTCATATATACACCACTTTTAAAGCCACATTTAAGTCTGTTCGGGATGAAAGTCAATTCATACTCAACTCAACGGCTATAGCGCCAAAGTCGCCTCTAAATATCAGAGGTCCTTGACATGAGTGTGTTTGTGGCCCGGGAAATGAGCGTTGCACCGCGGACACATATCTGACTGGCCCTCGCTGACTGGGTGCCAGAAGTCCTACTGTTTGTGCTGATGAATTGAACTCGAAGCTGTTGAATGAGGAAACGCAGCCGGAACCACCAAAGCGCCGAACTTTGGACGGAATCCGCCCTCTCGAACCTCTGAATGCCCATGAGCCAAACCGACTTAAACTCTCCTTTAAAAGTGGAGTATATGAACCTTTTCAGGATTAAAAAAAGCCGCCTATAGATCAGTCTGCTAACCGGGACAGGATAGGACCGATCTATGTTACCTGTTACCTACCCACTTCGTGCCGTGTGGCTGCTGCCATCCTCACCTCCATCCTGCCTCTTGTCTCTCCTTCTCAACGGTATACGCCTCCAGGTGGTCTTTGGTCCTCCTTTCCTTCCTTTCCCTTCTGGTGCCCATGTTGTGTCAATGCTGTGTTGCAGTCATTGTTGTGGTGACCTGTCGTAGCATGTGTCCAATCATCTTCCATCTATACGCAGCTTCACTTCCTCACTCAGCGGCTTCATCTCAGCTCTTTCTAGCAGCTCTTTGGTGCTGATGTGATCTTGGCCAGTGTGTGTACGGAGTATTCTTCCTATAGGCATCTGTTGTGAAACTGCTTTGTTGTCTCCATTGTTCATTTTCCATGTTTCACATCCGTAAAGCAGTACTGGCATCACTATAGCGTCCTGTACAGTTTACAGTATACTGGTTACAGTACTGGCATCACTAGCGTCCTGTACAGTTTACAGTATACTGGTTACAGAACTGGCATCACTAGCGTCCTGTACAGTTTACAGTATACTGGTTACAGTACTGGCATCACTAGCGTCCTGTACAGTTTACAGTATACTGGTTACAGTACTGGCATCACTAGCGTCCTGTACAGTTTACAGTATACTGGTTACAGTACTGGCATCACTAGCGTCCTGTACAGTTTACAGTATACTGGTTACAGTACTGGCATCACTAGCGTCCTGTACAGTTTACAGTACTGGTTACAGTACTGGCATCACTAGCGTCCTGTACAGTTTACAGTACTGGTTACAGTACTGGCATCACTAGCGTCCTGTACAGTTTTAGCTTGGTTCTAATTCTCATGATGTTGTTTGAGCTCCAGGTGTTTCTCAGTCTGATGAATGCACCTCTTGCTTTTGACACTCTCTGCTCCTCAGGTCCTTCATGCCACCTCCCTCCTTTGCAAACTGTGGCTCCCAAGTATAGGTGAACTGCTCTATACCTCCTCAAGATCTTGTCCATTAATCTGAATTCTTTCCTCATGGTTCCTTGGATTAATCGGGATCGATCTATATGGGCTGTGTATTTCTCTCTCTCTAGGTCGTCCTCAGATTTGGAATACATGAAATAAGTATGTAATATCACAGATATTCTAGGGCAATAGAGTAAGTATAGGGCATTAATTTACGAGCCAAAACACAGAACGTTGTAATATGGAGATGGGAGGTTTCTGTTGTGGGTGTAACTGTGGTGTGTTTTCTCTGTAGCGGTAAATAGGGGCTCAGTTTGGTCAGAAGCCCTTCACACTGTGAGGGATTCTGCTTTCTTGTGGTTTCTCACTTTCCTTTCCTTCAATCCCTCCCATTTCTCTCTCTCTCTCTCTCTCTCTCATCACGTGCACATGCACACGCACGCACGCAGATTTATCCCACTCGTCCCTGTCAGCAGCTGGCTGGATGAGCCTTGTTAGTGTGTGTGTGTGTGCGCGTGTGCGTGTGAGAGAGAATGTGTACGATTACAATTCTCTCTCTCTCTCACATTTTCTTTTTGAGTGTGTGTACACTAATACATGCGTGCACCTGCAGATGCGTGTGTGTGCTTGACTGCGCGAGCGAGCGCGCGTGTGTGTGTGTGTGTGTGTGCGCGCACACGTACGTACGTACGTACACAGACGGTGCACGCATGTGTGCCTGTGTGCCTGAGATGTGTGCGCAGGGCTCCAGTAAAGCCTGCTGCTCTGCTCTGCTCTGCTCTGCTGTGCCGGCCAGGCCATGTGGCCACTTTAAAGCTCTTTCTGAGAGGCTTGTGAAGTTGTTAAGGAGGCTCCGCTACACTGGCAGTTGGCTCTGGGAATCCCTCTGCCAGCTGTAGTCTGCACACCCCTCCTCATTTTATTTCCTCTCTCTCTCTCCCTCCCTCCCTCTCTCATGTTCCCTCTCTTCTATACTCACGCACTCCCCTCTCTCTCTCTCTCTCTCTCTCTCTCTCTCTCTCTCTCTCTCTCTCTCTCTCTCTCTCTCTCTCTCTCTCTCTCTCTCTCTCTCTCGTCGTTTGGTCTCCCTTCTCGGTTTTTGTTCTCTCTTTCCGTCTGTTTGTCTGTCTTTGTTTCTCTCTGTCTCCATAGCCCCCTCCTCCTCCTCTCTCTCCCTCTGTTCTCAGTTCTAACCGTGGTATCTGCATAATCTATGTAGTGAAACATCATTGCAGACCGTCTGTCTCTGTTGGCATGGGTCCGGCGGCACATGTTTTCTCCTGTATACCTGCTCAGATCACTGGAAATGCACTTTGGCAAAGAACTTGGTGCCACGTGTGAACGAACGCTATTTAGAGGCGGTGAAAAAAAAGAAGACAGAAGCTTATAAGCGTAGCGAAGATAGCTCTGGAGATATTTGTGCCAGTTTTTTTTTCTTTCTTTTTTATTATTTCTTTATTTCTTTTTTACGATGGATGGATGGATAGATCTAGAGTTTATTTGAGTTCCACAAACAGCCTATGAACTGAACAAAGGCGTAGCTTGAGACAAAATCACATGCACGTCGCACACACATGCACTGCAGCACACACACACACACACACACACACACGTGCAGCACAAGGTTGCGCGTGCTGTAGCTGAATTTGGCTGACCTTTCATGGACAGCAGATGCACCTGTGTGCCGTTCCCTGGCTCACAGTCACAAGGTCCACACACAGCGCAACATCTGCTCTGCTACACTCGCTCTCCTCCACACACACACACACACACACACCACCAGGACATTC
Source organism: Protomyctophum bolini (assembly GCF_963924005.1). Classification (NCBI taxonomy): domain Eukaryota; kingdom Metazoa; phylum Chordata; class Actinopteri; order Myctophiformes; family Myctophidae; genus Protomyctophum; species Protomyctophum bolini. The sequence continues at coordinate 7,756,957 of NC_137876.1, read as the reverse complement.
TGCTTGTATCGTCGTCGTCTCATTTACCGCGAGAGTCCCCGTGGCGGCGGGGTTATGGATGAAACGCGTACGGAAGCTGACACATGTGAAATTCTTTCATTTGCGCTCTGCTGATACTCATTTTGGAGGCATTTCATGGAAAACATTTATTATGCTGTTCCATATTCTGCTACCAAAGACACTACACACTACAGCTACAACACACACTACACAACCACACTACAGTGCCTACTGTACCAAAGACAAGCAGTGACTATACGTCTATTCAAAGGGCT
>NC_137876.1:7746682-7751682 GCF_963924005.1 Protomyctophum bolini | reverse complement strand
AGACGGGCTAAGCGCCGGGGCGTGTTTGACGCAGGTAGGATTATAGGCCCTAATAAGTTATAAATGATAGTAATGGCCATCTGTTCGCCTATAGGGAGCTCCTAGCCAGCTCCGATTTGGCACGGCGAGCCGCGGCACGACAGACACTCCTTTGAGCATTGGGCGTTTAGAACGCGGCCACCTCGCGCCTGGGCATTTGCTATATTCAGACATGACACTTCCGACAACAGATGCTCAAAACTAGACTTCAAGACAGGGATAAGTACAGTACCCCCCCCCCCCCCCCCCCCCCTCCTCCCTCCACCAAGAGGAAGCATTATCAACATGGTGCTTCTAAAAAAGAAAATCCTCAAAATTAGTTTTTTTCCGTGGAGCGGATTCTTGTGCCAGTCAGTCAGTCAGTTAGTTAGTTAGTGGTGGAGTTAGATTTAGAGGCTGAATGTTCCTATAGGCCCATATAGTACAGTGGTTCTCAAGCTGTGGGCCGCGGCCCCACCGGTCGGACGCAAGGATATTACAAGCGGGCCCCGCGGAAGTGAATGGCAAAAACACTGAGATTTTAATGATAATTAAGTAGTACAGTCAAATGTTACCAGAGACGAAATGTTCTTATAATCATCATGAAGTTGTTGTTTTTTTCTCGTTTCACACTAAACCCAAGCAGTTTAGGTTCTAAACACTTATTTGTAACACTTTTTTTAAACGTGTTTAAACAGTGTTTAGATTATAAACAGAAGAGCATGTTTAAATGCCCTGATTGCACTGAGTCATCTGGCTACTCCTTCTCATTGTGAACAAGTAGCATATTGCAGAGTACAGTACTATGCATATACCCTACCTGGCAGGTGAAAACAAGCCACCAGATTAGCATTTGAATGCCTGATCTGCATGTGTACACCCCCCACCACTCCCCTGCCCCCGGGCCAGGACAAAAGGAGTTAAGGTGCGTTCAGACGTGGATGGTTAGAGCGGCGCCATTACAAACAAAGTCAATGCAAAGACGAGAATTGCGCGCGAATGGTGGCGGCGCGACCTGGCGCGGTACAAACGTGACAGACCGAGGCGAATATATATGTTCCATAGAGTAATGATATATTCAGGTCTAATTCCTCATGGTGGCTCGAGTCTAGGTCACTGAATGTTATACCATTGTGGTCCTTAGATAACGAATTCGTTCACAAACGATTGATCGACTGTCCATTAAAATATATCTGCTCTGACAATTAATGCACACGGCCCATCCATCTGACCATCAAACACAACGTGTTTTAGTGGTCATATCGGTGCATGAACACAATTCGAAACTGGCCCCCGTAAAATCTGAATCCCCCCCCCCTTTCCCCTCACTGTATAAGTTTCTTTTCCCTTTTTACCTCCTTTATGATGAAATCCTGTTCTGTTCTTTGACTACCGTATATAGAAGTGTATTTGTACGTCTCTAAATGTTTTGATGAATTGAACATGGTGGACCCTCTTGTAAACAAGTGTAATGCCTAATTTTCTTTGTAGTGAGTTTATGCTTGAAATGTACTGTAATTCTGCAAACTGTTCAATCAATCAATCAATTGGTGGAGCAATGAGAAGCAGTGCTGCAGTGTGTGTGTCTATGAATGCTATGTGTGGTGCGTCAGTCTGTGGTGAAACATGAAGTCACAGCACATGGGGAAGTGGGAGGAGGAATCACAATTTTTGTTCAAAATAAGTGCAATTTATTGTACTGGTACACACAGTGTTCTATATATATATAACCAATGGCACTTGAATGTCACATTGCATTGAGCAGCAAGCGAGGGAGTGAATGTTGACTGCTTTGTCCATGGTGACGGTGGCCTCTTCCGTGTGTGTGTGTGTGTGTGTGTGTGTGTGTGTGTGTGTGTGTGTGTGTGTGTCAGAAGCTCAGGTCTTAGCCCTGTGGCAGGTGTCTCATCCGACTGCAGTGTTTGCAGTCTGGCCCTCTAAGCGCTGCGGCCTGTCTGAGGAAGATTACACACACACACACACACACACACACACACACACACACACACACACACACACACACGCACACACAGGAGCAGATGGGTGCAGAACCTCACCACGCACGTGTGCTCACACACACATGCACACACACAAGCCATGCATACAATGTTGACCTTCATTTGTTAAGCGCATGCATTGCTCGGAATATTTATTGTATACGTTCTGTAATAACCATGTTGTATATGAACACGGAACACAAGTATATGTTCATCTTTCATGCTGTGCGTGTGTGCATGATGTCACACATGTACGGTATGTTTCTGCATCTGTGTGTGTTGTGTGTGTGTGTGTGTGTGTGTGTGTGTGTGTGTGTGTGTGTGTGTGTGTGTGTGTGTGTGTGTGTGTGTGTGCGTGTGTGTGAGAGTGTGAGAGTGAGAGTGCAGCTGCAGCACAGCTAAAGACATTAAGGGGGTAACGGGTCTAATCCCAGGGAGGAGAAGAGAGAGAAGGGGCTGACATCCTCCTACTGTATATCTCCCACATACTGTACGTCTATAGTCCACTGTTCAGTGCGGTTGTTCTGCCCTTACTGTACGTGTGCAGGTGTACAGTGTACAGTCTGTATGTCTTGGCAGACGGCTAACAACGTTCCCAATAAAGCTCCAATAGGCATGCAGTGGACTTGGTTTAGGTTCTTTACTGGTGATAACTTACATTTAAAAACTGCAAATACAGAAAAAATAGTGTATGTCATTATGGAGCGTCGCAGTCCCGCCCCCTACCAGGGCCCAGGAAATGATTCTCCGTTCATTTTCCCTCATAGACATTTCAACAAGTATTTATTTAAAAGCCAACTCTTGTCATAACAAACACAATTTTTTGGGCCGAACAAATAATTAGAAAGAAGAAAAAAACGGCAGGTTACAACACTTTTTGTTGTTGTTTTTCTTTCTTTCTTTGTTTGGTCCAAAATATTGTTTGTTGTCGTGAGTTGTCACGATCCGAGTTGGCTTTGTCCTAAATAAATACCGTTTGAAATGTCTACGGGAAAAATGCATTGGGAATCATTTCCTGGGCCTGGCGTCGTCATGAAAGGGGGCGGGACTGTGACGCGCTATACCGTACAATCATAAACCAAACATTAGTTATTTTTATGCATCACACAAGATTATTCACTGTACTAAATGCATTCAACAAATCAAATTACAAAACATATTAGAAAAGATCAAACCAACTCACAAGCATATTGCTTCAAGAGCGACGATAATGCTTCAAGAGCCATACAGTTTAACAAATAACACACAAACGTACAGACTTATCCTGTCCAAGGCCTGACAGAAAGGGTTAACTCTGCTCTTGACAGTGTGCTGGCTTGAACTGAACTGACTCTGACCAAACTAATCACCTCATTAACTACCCTGGTGTGAGGCTGACCAGGTGAGGAGAATTACTAATTAGGCTAAGGAACATACAAGGCCTAAAGGTGGCCTAAAGTTAAACCACACAGAAAGTAAACAAATAAACCTAACTAAACTAAACTAAACAGCACAGCGGTGCTTTTACTCAAGTACTGTACAATTTTACGGTATTTTATTTAATTTTACTGGATTATTTTCCATTTTCAATACTTTTACTACAAATATATTTGTTGTCACAACATAATACTTCTACTCCACTATATATGAAAACTTTAGTTACTATAGTTACTTTGTATAGATTTTGATTATTATTGCATACTGTAGCAATAGCATGCATTAACCGCTTCAGCTCTCTATATGTTTCGGATGTTTGATTTGAAAATAGCAGATCTACAAGCTTATAGATCGGATATTTTCACACACATTTTGACACATGTGAAACGTGACTTTCTGCAGTATGAGTACTTTTACTTTAAGTACTTTAAGAATATTTTGATGCCGATACTGTTGCACTTTTACTCTAGTACATTTTGAATACTTAAATCCGTAGTGAAAACTTTTCACACTTTTATATCATATGAGTATACATAACAATGGATGCCAAAAAAATGGGTAATTTTCTTTTTTATATTTGTATATCAAAAGTCCATAAAAATCCAAATCCAATCCAAACACACTGCGTGATGACGTGTCGAGGCCCACATCGATAAAAGCCAATAAAAATGAAGCTCACCCGTTTAATTCCCCATATCTGCGCATCTGTCCAACACTGTCCAACACAGCTGCTACTGATTACAGAAATCCTCCCTTTTTATTCCCATTCGAGATGACATCCAGACAGTGTATTACTCGGTTTCAACTCGATCATCACGCTAAAATATGTATCTGAAAACATTATAGGGTAGAAATAAGCCACATAACAGTAAACTGGTACAGCTGGCCGACTATCTGACTTGTAAACAAACACACACCATGCGTGATGCGTATAATAATAATAATAATAAAACTTTATTTGTATAGCACCTTTCATGACATGAAATGCAGCTCAACGTGCTTTACAGAAAAATGGAGAATAAAAGAAAAGCAAGGCAACAACATTAAGAACAAGCAGTAATGCAATACAGTGAGGACATGAATAACAAAAATAAAAAATAAAACATCAATTAAAAGCAATGTTGTAGAAGTGGGTCTTAAGCTGAGCTTTAAAAATGTCTACAGAGGCTGCCTGACGAAGGTACAGTGGGAGCTTGTTCCATGCCGACGGCCCGTAGAAGCAAAAAGCTGCTTCCCCGTATTTTTTAGTTGCCATTTTTTTTGGCAAAGCGAGCAGGCCAGCAGAGGAAGACCTTAGGGGGCGGTTCTGGACATATGGGTTTTACTTTTGTGTACCTTTACCTTTTATTTTGTAGTTCTAGTGTCTCTTGGTTTCCTGTGTTGCCCATGTTGTGTACCTGCTTTGTCTAACCCTGTGGTTAGTGTCCCAGCCAATCCCTGTGTTGATTTGACTGTTGTATTCACCTGTGTCTAGTTAGTCCTTGTCTACTTATATGCCCTTGTGTTTTCAGTTCTCCGTTGGTTCGTTGTTTATGTTGCCAGTGAGTGTTTTTGTAGCCTTGATGCCTT
>NC_137876.1:7729182-7739182 GCF_963924005.1 Protomyctophum bolini | reverse complement strand
GGAGGCTTCAGGTCTGGACATACGCACAGGACCAACTCTGACTGCTCTTAAACCCATTAAGGCCACCTGGGTGTGTAGCCATGCGTGTCCGAGAGATGGCCAGAAGGAGAGAGAGAGAGAGAGAGAGTGTGTGTGTGTGTGTGTGTGTGTGTGTGTGTGTGTGTGTGTGTGTGTGTGTGTGTGTGTGTGTGTGTGTGTGTGTGTGTGTGTGTGTGTGTGTGTGTGTGTGTGTGTGTGTGTGTGTGTGTGTGTGTGTGTGTGTGTGTGTGTGTGTGTGTGTGTGTGTGTGTGTGTGTGTGTGTGTGTGTGTGTGTGTGAGGCCGAAAGGTGCAAGCAGGCTGCTCGGCTAGATTATCAGGCTCACATGTTGCATAACAGATCCCCCTTCTCATGAAAAACCTGCCCACATGCTGCCGCCCGCTAAGTAGGACCTTTTACTGACCTATACCAAAACAAACAAACACACACACAAACACACACGCACACACACGCATGCAAAACATTGACCTTCATTGTTAAGCATTCATTGATCATTGAAATGCTGCATTCATGCTTATTTGTCTATATCTGTAGACGTATATGTGTAGATTGTGTACTGTGTATCTGTGTATTGTACTGTAATGTAAGTGTGCAGATTTTCTTCCCAGTCTCCAGTGGTATAAATATGCTTTATTAGCTATAGGTCTTTTGATCAAAGGAGCCCATGCATGCAGTACATGCATGTGTGGGTTTCGTACACGCATGCGAGCACAGCGGCTATTTGTCAGGTATAATATGGACCTTTTCGGTACAGTTCTGGTTCTCAGAATTCATTCAATCAGAGAACACTATATACCTGCACGATATTGAACACTTCATTGATGTAGTGACGTAGAGGAAAGCCCATTTGTTGTAACTTTAGTTGGTATTAATTACCTAACCGATACGTTTTGTGTATTTATCTAGAAGCGCATTCATCAGCAGCATATCACGTGTGAAAGAATTGTCAAAGAAAACTTTCATTTCAGCAAAATGGAGGATGTGTTTAAAGAACACACTTTTGTTGGTTACAGAGCAGGGTAAAGATGAAGTCTTGTGTTTATCACATTATATTCCAATTCCTGTTTGGTGACAGGTTTGAGGGGCCCCCGACGGTCAGTGGCGGGATGAGGCCACGTCACTGACGGGAGGAGAAAGCGCCGTCCGGCCGTCGGCGGGCCCTCTCAAACCGACTGCCTACTTTTAATGTTGGGCAAAGAAATCAACCGCTATACGGATTAGGGAACGGGCTGCAACGTATACGTATAGCGCAAATAACCGCCTCTGAGAGCAGGACACGTAATATTTATTATTGTAAAGTGTAAATGACAAAAAAAAGTACATATAATAGCCGTATACTATGAATTTATATGTATATAATATGGGTAACTATTTTTATATATTATATAAAAAAAGAAAGGAAAAAAAATAAAAGTTAGGAAAAATGTGTGATTAGGTGCTGTGCTCCTGTACCATGGGCCTGTTTGGTGTGTGTGAGTGTGTGTGTGTGCGCGTGTGTGTGTGCGTGTGCACGCACGTTTTAGCTTTCCAATCCATTCGTCCCCTAAAAAGATTGGCCGTGGGGCCCTCAGTCACCCCGGGGGCCCATGAGGTCTCCTCATATTATGTATCTATAGAGCTAATAAGGGGTCCATGTGACTACCGACCCTCCTAGACCTTCTGGTTCTTCAGCTGGTGGGCGAACCAGTCCAGGCCCTCCTCCAGGCCGCGGCCGCTGGTGGCGCAGGTGGCCTGGATGTACCAGTGGCGCTGGCGCCCCAGCGCCTGCAGCGCCAGCCGGTCGGTGACCTCGGCGGGCGTCATGGCGTCGGGCAGGTCCTGCTTGTTGGCCAGCACCAGCAGCACGGCGTCGCGCAGCTCCTCCTCGGCCAGCATGCGCTGCAGCTCGTCGCGCGCCTCGGCCAGCCGCGCGCGGTCGCTGCTGTCCACCACGAAGATGAGGCCCTGCGTGTTCTGGAAGTAGTGGCGCCACAGCGGGCGGATCTTGTCCTGGCCGCCCACGTCCCACATGACGAAGCTGACGTTGCGGTGCTCCACCGTCTCCACGTTGAAGCCGATGGTGGGGATGGTGGTGACCACCTCGCCCAGCTTCAGCTTGTACAGGATGGTGGTCTTGCCGGCGGCGTCCAGGCCCACCAGCAGGATCCTCATCTCCCTCTTGCCGAACAGGCCCTTGAGGAGGTTGGAGAAGACGTTGCCCATGGCGGTATGGTGGTGGTGGTGGTGGTGGTCGGTTCGGGCACCGGCGGCGGGCTCTGGGAAATATCCCTGGGAGTTGTTTCTTATGTATACGCTCTACTGCTGTCGCACCGAAATGGCGGTTTGTGCAAACCAGTGATGATTATTATTATTCACGTTTGTTTAACCACTACTAGTGGTGCTGTGGTGCTGCGTGCTGCTCTAGTGGCTCACTGTGGTACTGCGTGCTGCTCTAGTGGCTCACTGTGGTACTGCGTGCTGCTCTAGTGGCTCACTGTGGTACTGCGTGCTGCTCTAGTGGCTCACTGTGGTATACTGCGTGCGTGGGGCTCTAGTGGCTCACTGGCGTTCTCCTCTTGTCGGCTATTGAGCGCCTTCTTCTAGAGCGCCTGTTATATGTGTCCGACAGGCCACAGCGCCACGGTGACGTATGGCCGGTCTCCGCGCCAACGCCATGATGCGACGCCTCGGCCCAAATATGGGCATGCCCAATTACGGACATAATAATACTGACGATGACATCATCAGGGAGGCCCGGCTTTGTTTGTGTGTGTGTGTGTGTACCGCATTTGTGATGATTTGATTGGCTTCACACAGGGTGTGATTTAAAAAGATATATAAACAAACGGCTTTCCAATCTATTTGAGGCCCTTAAGAAAATCCAACATGGGGGCCTCTAACAGACAGAAGGCCTCATGAGATCTGCTTTAAAAAAAAGAACAAATAAATCATCACAGCTTTCCAATCCATTGAGGCCCCAATGAGGCTTCAATTGAGGAAGAAATCAAAGACACCAAAACGCTAAAGTGTAAACCGCTCCCCGACCGTCTCCATTGGCTGGCTGTTTCTACAATGTATATTAATAACGTGCTTTATAAATAAGAGTTTATAAATAGATGGATAGCTGGCTCTCTTTGACCTTATTTATTATTCTGTTTTACGCAAATGGAGAAGTTCATTCACTTGTCTATAACTCACCACTCTCTCTCTCTCTCTCTATCTATCTCTGTCTCTCTCTCTCTCCGGTCTCTCTCTCTCTCTCTCTCCGGTCTCTCTCTCTCTCTCTGTCTCTCTCTCTCCTGTCTCTCTCTCTCGTACATGCGAGGCGATATTAAAGTGACTGGAGGAGGAGGAGGTTTTACACAGCATCCCTGTGATAATGATTATTATTATAGATGATATAGAGAATAAATTGGAGAAGAGAAGTTCATGCACGTGTCCGTGATGATATTTAGAATATAGAAAGATATTATAAAGTGAGAGATAATTCTATATCCCTGAATGGCAGAGAGATGATTCTTCAAAGTGATTATAGCCACTCATCCATTCACATGCACCTCCTCTTAAAATAATTCTATAGTGAATGGCAGAGATGAGAGAGAGAGAACTGTGTGTGTGTGTGTGTGTGTGTGTTGTGAGTGAGCGTGGGGGGGGGGGGTTAAGTAATAAACAAGGTCTCCATGGTGACCAACAGATGCAGCTGCAGCAAAGTGCAAAGTTGAGCGTCAGCAGTGTGTGTGTGATGTGTGTGTGTGTGTGATGTGTGTGTGTGTGTGTGTGTGTGTGTGTGTGTGTGTGTGTGTGTGTGTGTGTGTGTGTGTGTGTGTGGCTGAGCACCAGCAGTAAAGGCCCAGGGAGACTCGTAAACACCAGCAGGCCATGACTTCCACAAATAGATCTCTTAGAGAAAAGAGGAGGGGGGTGGAGGGTGGGGGGGGGTTATATCACACAACACAGCGAAAGAAATGAACACATGAAATTCAAGAATGCATGGAATGCAATACCCTGCATGCATGTTAAACGTAAATGAGTTTACTTTTCACATCGCACTGCAGTATAGCCTACGCACAAACACACACAATCATGAAATGAGTGATGTCGTGTCGATTTAGTTTCGCTTAAATTAGACGCAAAGGACACAAAAACAGCTATATAGCCGAACAAAACAACAAAAGACGGAGAGACCAAGGAAAGCAATGAGCTCCGTTGACTAATCATGTCATCTATGCTCAAAGTGTCTCTTTCTTCTGCCAGAGCTATGGCGTTCTTTTGCTCCGAGCTGTATAGTGTCAAAACACACAAAACAAGCAAATTGAACCGAAATAGATAGCATTGAGAAAAGCTGTGTGTTTTTTTAATTGCGTCCCTAACATGCTACCATCAACGACAGACAGGCAGCAGAACTGCCTATTTTTACGTCCACGTTGAGCGCGTTCTCCTCCAAGCCCAGCCAGCCATCCTATTCATTGCTCCTCATCATCTCATCGTATTATGGTAATAATGGCTAATTTATGCTTCTTGCCGTGCCGGTAAAATCGCAGACGTACAAACCCACCGTGCCACCGCGAGCGCCACGCACCGTGGGCTTGTACGTCGGCTATTTACGACCGCGCGGCGCCGCGGCGTGACGAAATGTAACGTATCGCGGGGCTTAACCCATTCTGGGCGGGAACCCCTTTTGGTGTTAGCATTATGTTATGCTTTAGCTATTGAAAAATAGCAGATCTACAAGCTCGTAGCGCGCCACCGAGTGGCGCCCTACGAGCTTGTAGGTCTGCCATTTTTGAAAAATCGGAAAGAGCGACTGACACGGAAGACATTTTTTAGAATCTGATCTCAGGTCAGAATGGAAAACTGTCGGGATGTAGAAGACATTTTTTTAGAATCTGATCTCAGGTCAGAATGGAAAACTGTCGGGATGTAGAAGACATTTTTTTAGAATCTGATCTCGGGTCAGAATGGAAAACTGTCGGGATGTAGAAGACATTTTTTTAGAATCTGATCTCGGGTCAGAATGGCTTAATCCTCCCGAGCTCATTCCGCGTCCGTCTTGACAAACCCCTGCAGTGTGTCTCCTTTCAAGTCCCGTGGGACGGCGAGTGTGCCATCTTGATTCACGCATCCTGCCAATGGCCCGTAATCCTTCCTTTATGGTGACAGAAAAGGCATCCACTGAGCCCCCCCCCCCCCTCCCCAAACCCCCAACCCCCCCTCCTCCTTTTGACACATACGCTCATTGAGGCCACATCCTCGCCCTCTTTTATGTCATTGTGAGGATAGTGAGCGCACCTCTGCTTTGGGTTTAAAGCTCACCCCACCCTGACCCATCTCCGGCCTGGCTATTTTCCACTATTATTATTATTTATGCAGGGACTCGTCTTTAGCCTTTTAAGCTGGCTTTTTTTTTTCTCCGGGGCTTTTCACTGTGAGGCTGAAAACATACAAATCCCTCCAATCCCCCCCGCCCCCCCTCGCCTAGCACCCCCCCCCCCCCTGCCCCTCCCCCCCTGAAGAAAAAAGAAAACATATGGAGCACTATACCTTAATCAGAGCAGTCGGCCTGTGTCCATACGTGTGTTTGTGTGTGTGTGTGTGACTGTGTGTGCGCGACTGTGCGTGTGTGCGTGCGTGCGTGCGCGCTCGCTCCCGCTCACTAATATTAGAATAATCCCTGGTGATTATGGGAGTGGTTATTAGTATGAATATGGCAGCAGGACCGGGTCGGGCCAGAACAGAGCTGAGCCTGGCCTCTGGTGAGAAACAGATGTCGGCTGACCCACATCTGCCGAGCATGCTGGGACATTGGAGTGTCAGGTCAGGGCCGTGGCGGTCACCTCTGGGACGCCATACGGCTGGCCCCGAAAACATCCTCCTTTTTCAGCTAGTTCAGCCGTCCCCTGAACACCGTCTCAGACTGTGTGAACTGTCTCTCTAGCACCGTTTCTGCTTCTCCCCACTGGTCCCCCGCAGATTACAAGGGTAACCACCTGAGTTCAAACCCAAGGCAAATATCATAGAAAGGGGAATTCTGCTCTCTGCCCAAGGAAGATGTGTTTTATTCGGTCTTGAGGTATAGTCTCACGTATAGCCAGCTGTATCTCCTCCTGCCATAATATGTTGGGTGACATCGATAACCGCAGAGAAATATCCTCCAGCGACAAGTCTATGCCGATGCTGCTTTGAAAACCTGACAAACCTGTTCTAATATGAAGGATCATCCGAAAGTCTTTGCACTTGTTCTGTAATGTTTTAAATCTCCAAATTGTTTCCACCCAGTTCAAGTCCCTACCTTGAATTTAGACACATATCGGTAGCCAGAGATCTCTGACTGCTATGCCATACTCACCCCCTTCAGCCTGGCTCCCGTTGGGATGGGGGGACTGCTATGCCACACTCACCCCCTTCAGCCTGGCTCCCGTTGGGATGGGGGGACTGCTATGCCACACTCACCCCCTTCGGCCTGGCTCCCGTTGGGATGGGGGGACTGCTATGCCACACTCACCCCCTTCAGCCTGGCTCCCGTTGGGATGGGGGACTGCTATGCCACACTCACCCCCTTCGGCCTGGCTCCCGTTGGGATGGGGGGGACTGCTATGCCACACTCACCCCCTTCGGCCTGGCTCCCGTTGGGATGGGGGGACTGCTATGCCACACTCACCCCCTTCGGCCTGGCTCCCGTTGGGATGGGGGGACTGCTATGCCACACTCACCCCCTTCGGCCTGGCTCCCGTTGGGATGGGGGGACTGCTATGCCACACTCACCCCCTTCGGCCTGGCTCCCGTTGGGATGGGGCGACTGCTATGCCACACTCACCCCCTTCGGCCTGGCTCCCGTTGGGATGGGGGGACTGCTATGCCACACTCACCCCCTTCGGCCTGGCTCCCGTTGGGATGGGGGGACTGCTATGCCACACTCACCCCCTTCGGCCTGGCTCCCGTTGGGATGGGGGGACTGCTATGCCACACTCACCCCCTTCGGCCTGGCTCCCGTTGAGATGGGGGGACTGCTATGCCACACTCACCCCCTTCGGCCTGGCTCCCGTTGGGATATGGACTAGCCCCCATTTTAGAACCCGGCTTCATCCACAATTGGAACCTTCCCCTCCTCTTGGCCATGGGAGATTAGACTTCTGGTCTTCATGTAGGAGTGCTCAGCTATGCGTGCACATAAGGCCAGTGAGAGAGAGAGATTTGAGAGTAAATGTCCAGAGTTGCTCATGGCCAAACCCAAGCTGTGGCTCCGAGTTACAGTTTGTGCACTTATTGGAAATGATGTGGTAAACCAACAATGGGAATGAGCGAGCGCTAATTGAATGCAGCTTGCTGGAGGCCCAACGCAGCAACACGACTGTGGGAGAGAGTCCCTGCTCTTATTGTTCGAAAAACCTACTGGAGCGCTGGACATTTCCCCATGCTCCCTGGAGGCTTGAGAGTTTATGGTTTTAGATAGCTGGATGATGACTAAGATACAATGTTCTGGCAGTCGTGTGATCCGTTTCCACACGTGCGCGCGCACAGACACACACACACGCACGCACGCACGCGCGCGCACGTACGTGTAAACACACACACATTCATGCAGACACTGACCACACACGGACACAGTCGCTCAGGAGGAGATAGTCGTATACTAGTTTATTTCCTGTGACAGTCGATCGTCTCCATGGCAAAGTTTAAATGAAAATTGCACTTCTCAATTTTCACATTGTGTTGTTGTACAGTAACGCAAAGTGAAAATTGAAAGGTGCAATTTTACAGTGTGTTTTGCTGTTTCGCAACTCTCTCTCGTCAGGGATGTATACAGGCCCAGAAAAAGCTTTTTAGACCGAGGTTATGCTTCCATTTCAGAGGGTCTGTGTTTACGAGAATCAGGCAGGTTTTTTAATGAGGCTAATAAAAGTTGCAATAACTGTAAGCAGTAAAGGAGCTTGTTTTAAGCCACCCTGAAGTTTACCGCAAGTTTTTATTTTCTTTTTTTGTTAAAAAAAAGCCACGGTACAGTCCTTATGCAATTCTGTAGTTATTGCTAGTATTTTTTTACTTTTATCCTTATTTTTTATCCCCTACCATTTGTTGTGTGTTTTTGTTTTGCTATGTTTTTATGTGCGTATATAGGTATGCGTGTGCGTGAGTGCGTGTGTGTGTGTGTGTGTGTGTGTGTGCGTATGCACGTGCGCGCGTGTGTGTCTAGCCTGGCCACAAAACGCCAGGCGAGGCTATTTTTGTTGTAACATTATTTCAGGACATAAATAATGAAAACATATGTTAATCTAAATAATCAACCTATAAATGCGGTGAAATTCAACATGACTGTCTGAGTGTCTGTGCGTCTTGAGAACCATCTGACTGATGGAGTTGGTGTCATGTTGCTCATGATGACCAAGGGAGTGGTGTGAATGTCTGTTGGATCAGCGAGTGTCCAGAGATATCGATAAATCCACAAATCTTTCTGTCTGTGCCGACTTTAGGCCTATATATGAAGATCCATGTATCTGTATGCTAATTCCCGTATACTATACACAGTGCTGTATGGAGATCCCTGATGTCATTGGTCCGACATGACAACCTACCCTCAAAACCCTAAGCTAACCATAACCGCAAGCATGGAGCAGCGCATGACATGTTCACACAACCTTAACGCATGCTCGCCAACCCTTAACGCATGTTCACCAACCTTAAACGCAATGTTCGCCAACCTTAACGCATGTTCGCCGACCTTAATGTTCGCCAACCTTAAACGCATGTTCACCAACCTTAATGTTCGCCAACCTTAACGCATGTTCGCCAACCTTAATGCATGTTCGCCAACCTTAATGCATGTTCACCAAACCTTAATGTTCGCCAACCTTAACGCATGTTCGCCAACCTTAATGCATGTTCACCAACCTTAAATGTTCGCCAACCTTAACGCATTGTTCGCCAACCTTAACGCATGTTCGCCAACCTTAACGCATGTTCGTCAACCTTAACGCATGTTTCGCCAACCTTAAACGCTGTTCGCCAACCTTAACGCATGTTCGCCAACCTTAACGCATGTTCGTCAACCTTAAACGCATGTTTTCGCCAACCTTAACGCATGTTCGCCAACCTTAACGCATGTTCACCAACCTGTAATGTTCGCCAACCTTAATGCAGTGTTCGCCAACCTTAACGCATGTTCACCAACCTTAATGTTCGCCAACCTTAATGCATGTTCAACCAACCTTAATGTTCGCCAACCTTAACGCATGTTCAACAACCTTAAGGTTCGCCAACCTTAATGCATGTTCACCAACCTTAATGCATGTTCAACAACCTTAATGTTCGCCAACCTTAACCACTTAAACTCCATATGGGTTCCTCTGGGCTCAATGGTGTCTTTTCTGTTTTGTGTTATTGTGGGGAAAGATTTCGCTCAAAATAGCTGATCGACAAGCTCACAAGGTGTCCTGTTGTGAGCTTGTTAATCTGCTATTGTTCAGTGAAAGCCTTCCCCCACAAATCAACACGGATGCAGGGGTTTAAAGTGGTGAACGCATGTTCGCCAACCTTAATCCGGGCGTTTTCCGCATGTCGGACTATTGACATTGACACAAAAGCGCACGCACCCCGTATAACATATAACAGGTACTCCTTGTTGTGAAAAAGGGACCCTAGGGTTCATGTGGTTTAAACAGAAAACTAGCAATTTAGACTAATTGCAACAACTTCCCATATACAGTATTCCGCTCACTTCCCTTCCCTTTTTCCCGAGTCTCTATAGCTGTCTTTTTTCTCTCTCTCATCCCCCCCCCCCCTCTCTCTCTCTCTCTCATCTCTCTCTCTCCCTCTCTCCTCACATCCTCAACATGGAGTAAGGCCTGTGCTCCTCCTCCCAGTGGGGCAGTGCCGTGTTTGATTGACAGCTGGGTCCGGCGTCTTGACACCAGGTCCGTAGGCCCCGTCATCGTCGCTGATCGTCCCTACGCTGTCCCTCAGAGTGACAGCCGCCTGCGGAGCCATT
>NC_137876.1:7701187-7728982 GCF_963924005.1 Protomyctophum bolini | reverse complement strand
AGTAATTGTTTACAGTATAATTATCATCAGGCTGGAACCTGATACTGCCCAATTATCGCAACCTTTGATCAACTATAATCAGGCCCATTTCTTCAGTGTTAAATAGGAAAGTCTGCACAACAGCTTGCTGCTCTGTCACATTTATTCTGCGCAAAACACAAACGACATTTGGACCTTTTGGAGGTTTGGTTTTTGTCGGGTGAATAAATTAATTTGTTGACATGCCTGTTCTCCAACATAACACATTGCAAGAGAATAATGCAATACATACAATATAATGTGCAACCTACCTCAAACCCTAACCTAACCATAACCGCAAGCATGGAGCAGCGCATGTTCGCCAACCTTAATCCGGTCTCCAACCTTAACGCATGTTCGCCAACCTTAATCCGGTCTCCAACCTTAACGCATGTTCGCCAACCTTAATCCGGTCTCCAACCTTAACGCATGTTCGCCAACCTTAACCCGGTCTCCAACCTTAACGCATGTTCGCCAACCTTAATCCGGTCTCCAACCTTAACGCATGTTCGCCAACCTTAATCCGGTCTCCAACCTTAACGCATGTTCGCCAACCTTAACCCGGTCTCCAACCTTAACGCATGTTCTCCAACCTTAACCCGGTCTCCAACCTTAACGCATGTTCGCCAACCTTAATCCGATCGTTGTTTCCGCATGTCAAGTCCTATGGTGTGCCAGATAAGCGTGCACACCCCCCAGGAAGGCACGTTATTGTATAATTTAAGTTATTCATGTAACAAATCTCAAAAAAGTTAAAATACCAGAAAGAAACCATGCAGATAAATATCACGTACATATAAACATCAAGCTGAGCTTGTAGAATTTTTGTATCTGTTTCTGGCCATTTTCGCCTGCATGCGACAAAAATCAGGCTTAAGTGGTTAAGAATAATATATTTGTTTGTCACTGTTGCCACTGTTGGCTTTGTACACACTATGGATGGTGCAGGAATGGGAACATACCTCTGTGGCGACGTGGTATAGCGAGGCTGCGTTAAGAATACCAATGGGCCGCGCGCGGTAATATATTCAACCCAACCTCCATCTAATCAACATTTATAGTGTCCTGCCTGTAGAATTACACTGCCCTCCACTAAATCGCCTCTGCATCATCACTTGTAAACACTCAAGCATTTTAAGATGGAAAACTCTTCCCCGCAAAGTGCCATCAAAGCCGGCGGCGCGTGAGCCGGCGTGTGCGGACGGACGCCGCCTCTATACTCTCGTAAAAAGTGCTGAGCTGGGCTCCTCAATGCAATCAGGCAGCGGTCTCAGCTCATATACTCGTTTGATGATAACTGAAGATGCAGCGAGAGAGCGATGGAGCCCTCCGTGAGGGAGCAGCAGTGATAATTTAGCCCGGGGAGGGGGTGTGAATCACGGTGCAGGGGCCGGGAGCACAGAGGGGGGGGGGGGGGGGGGTGGATGAATCATAAGGGGCCGGTGGGGGGCAGGGAAGACGGAGAGATGTGGAGAGAAGAGAGCTGGAGTCCCCGGAGGACTCGGATCCATCAGGCAGAGCTGCTGCGGCCTCTATACTGCCTCATCGACCTCCTCCGGCCCCCTCCATCTCTCTCTGCTCTCTCATCTCCCTCGCCCTGTCCATCCCTCCATCTCTGCTCTCTCATCTCCCTCGCACTGTACAGCCCTCCATCTTTGCTCTCTCATCTGTACAGCCCTCCATCTTCTTTGTGATCCAACAGCTCTCCGTCTCACTCTCACGCTATCCGTCTCTCTGTATTCCTCAATCTTTCTGATTCATGATTCATGTTTCTTCCTCCTGCATCTATCTCTCCCCCTCTCATCGTCGTGCCATGTCACTCAGAGGCCACCTCTCTCTCTCTCTCTCTCTCTCACCCCTCCATGGCCTCAGTGTATGTGTACTCAAGGCCTGAGAAAAATCGCAAATTAATTCCCACTCTCGAATGCATGCCGGTGACCCTGTCGTCTCTCCGCTGGCCTCCCATCTCTTCCCTCAGGCAGCTCATTCCACCTCTCCTCCCCTCTAACCTCGTCTCCTCCTTCCTTCCTTCCTTCCTTATATATATATATATATAGCTCTGATGGGATTCAGAACAAATTGTTCAACCACAGTAAAATAAATAAATAAACGGAGAGAAATATATAGCGGAGAGGAGAAATAAAATGAAATAAAGAAATAGGCGAAAAAAGGGGCGCGAGTTGGTTCGGTCAGATGACCCAACGCTGTGTTTTTGCATGACCGTGTTGACATGAGTAACAGTGGCGGTACTCTAACCCATTCTGACCGGGAACCCGTTTTGGTGTTAGCATCATGTTATGCTTTAGCTATTGAAAAATAGCAGATCTACAAGCTCATAGCGCGCCACCGAGTGGCGCGCTACGAGCTTGTAGGTCTGCTATTTTTTGAAAAATCGAAGAACGACTGACATTTTTAGAATCTGATCTCAGGTCAGAATGGGTTAATCAGACCAGTGTGTGCCCAGTGGGAAACCTCGTATGAATCTGATCTCAGGTCAGAATGGGTTATAATCAGACCAGTGTGTGTCCCGCGGAAACCTCGTATGAATCTGATCTCAGGTCAGAATGGGTTAAAACATAGTCCCCGACTGCCCTAGTTCTCCCCCAGTGTAATAATCCATTACCGGCAACATCCGTGGCTTCTCGAGAGCTTCATCTCCCCGAGGCTTTGACTTTGGACAGGCGGAGGTTAGAGGGAAACAACCTGAAAACAACCTTATCTTCCTACACACGAATGTTTGTTAAGGCTCCCCATTAAGTCTCCCCCGTGAATTTGCATATTAATTGCATTTTCCCCCCGTCTTCCTCCCCTCCCTTTAACCCATTCTGACCTGGCACCCATTTTGGTGTTGGCATCATGTTATGCTTTAGCTATTGAAAAATAGCAGATCTACAAGCTCATATCGCGCCACCGAGTGGCGCGATACGAGCTTGTAGGTCTGCTATTTTTGATAAATCGAAGAGCGACTGACATAGAAGAATTTTTTTTTTAATCTGATCTCAGGTCAGAATGAAAACTGTCAGGATGTAGAAGTACATTTTTAGAATCTGATCTCAGGTCAGAATGGGTTAACCAACTTGGGGTGGGAACCCCTTTTGGTGTTTTAAACATGTAGCTTGTATGTCTGCATTTTCAGATGGGGGTCAGCGGCCAATTTCATATATTTTTGGGGGTCCTTGACGTGAAATATTGAGAACCACTTATATAGAAACATGAACACGGAAAAAAATACATTTTAAACAGACATTTTTTTTTAATTTCGACGTCAGGCCTAAATGGGTTAAGGCTGCTGTTTATCCCATTCTGACCTGAGATCAGATTCATACAAGGTTTCCACTGGGGCACACACTGGTTTGATTAAGCCATTCTGACCTGAGATCAGATTCTAAAAATGTCAGTCGTTCTTCGATTTTTCAAAAATAGCAGACCTACAAGCTCGTAGCGCGCCACTCGGTGGCGCGCTACGAGCTTGTAGATCTGCTATTTTTCAATAGCTAAAGCATAACATGATGCTTAACACCAAAACGGGTTCCAGTTCAGAATGGGTTATAGGTGCTTTGCGTCTTTGAGGAGACGCGGAACGTCCGCGGGGAGCTCACCTGCGACGGGGAGGACAAGAATTGAATTCCGGCAGGAAATTGCTTTAACTCGTGTGTAATCGAATTAGCACCCACACACACCTTGACTCCGGGACCCGGAGGGCACGTTGTTGGGGGGGGGGGGGGAGTGGGGATACGGGATGTGTGCGCGAGCAAGCCGCGAAAGACACACACACACACACACACACACACACACGTGCTCGGCAAAAAAAAACACACAAACACAAAACCCCCGCCAGGATCAAACGCAAAGGAATGCAAACTGTACCACAGTATATGGTAATACAGTTGGATATTATTCTCCAGCTTTCTGTCTTCATTCGTCTTATACAGATTCCTCTATCCCCCCCTTTTATTCTCTAGAATTGTGTTACACCGCTTATACATCAGAGCGAGGTTTGGCAGCTTTCTCGACAAAATGTTTGAAAAGATGTGAAAGTTTTAATGACTGAGTTGAGTGTGGGGGGTGGGGGGGGGGGGGGGGATGTGGGATAAAGGAACAGCTGGAGATTCTGTAATGTAGTGGCTATTCTTATCTAGGAGAGGTAGGCTCAAGCTGTCGCACTTGAAAGGCGGCATTGCGGGTTTTATCCATACTTAAGTATCGCAGGTGAATGAGCATTCTCTCTTGCTTATCTCCAAAACAATGTGACCATATGGGACTTATTTGAATATGATGTATACTGGATGGCTCTCTGTACGTGCGACACCACATTATGCAGTGTTGGGCTTATTTATTATATCCGTGTTGACGGCCTCATTCCGGCTAATGTGATTCGCATGAATTTTTCAACACGCCAGCCTTATAGCGATGGCAAAAAAAAAGCAGCTAGTCCGCATCACAATAATCGCCAATGATGATGTTTTAACCCATTCTGACCTGAGATCAGATTCATACGAGGTTTCCACTGGACACACACTGGTCTGATGAACCCATTCTGACCTGAGATCAGATTCTAAAAATGTCAGTCGTTCTTCGAATTTTTCAAAATAGCAGACCTACAAGCTCGTATCGCGCCACTCGGTGGCGCGATATGAGCTTGTAGATCTGCTATTTTTCAATAGGTAAAGCATAACATGATGCTAACACCAAAATGGGTGCCCGGTCAGAATGGGTTAAATAGTTCTGGTATTATTCGGATAATCATCCAAGGCCTGTAACAATATTTGCAGTGATTTGTTATCTCGAACGTGGCCCATTATATTCCCGAGACACCGCTAAATTCCTCCACAAGAGATTTACTTTAATGCTAATGGTCTCCCATTCGGCTGAAAATCTAATGACTCAGGCTCCGTCCATCGGAGTAACTCAGTTCCGGTGCATTGATTCCCTTTGTGATGCTGATTGATCTAAGGTCTGCTAGAGCTCAATATGTCACAGACCTCTCCACAGAGAGGCCAAAGCAGATGCCTGAATGCAATGCAGAAGAACAGAACGGAATACGGTAGCTACACTGTACAAAGAAAAAAAACCCTGAGTTAATTCAACCTTGTCCGTGTTGCAAATGGATAAATTATCAATGAGGATTTTACTGTGTATGGAGACATAAAAGCATGATATGACTCCGCATTGGGCTGGAAAATGTAACCCCAGCATGCCTATTTTCGGGGGAACATTCGGCAACAATAGCCGATCGACGCGTACTGTGAGCTTGTAGATCGGCTATTTTTTGGATTTGCTGTAGCCGGTTGTACCTCAGGTCTGTTTCACTATAAGAATCGAGGGATTGAGTGGTTGATGTAAAAGCACACATCACACACACACCACATCAACCCTACAAGGCACGCTACGGTACATGAGACACATTCAGTGGTGGAAAGGAACTAAGTACATTTACTTAAGTACTGTACAATTTTGAGGTAATTCTCCTGGTGATTTCAAATTAAATAAATGTCAGTACTTTTTCTTCTATACTTATTATCTATACTTATTATTAATAATTAATAATAATATTATTCAAAACAATACATTTAAAAATAGCCAATCTACAAGCTCACAATGTGTCGCGATGCATTTTTAATTTTTAATTCTGGATGTGTACTTTGGATTTGTAATTGAGCATGTCTACATTGCAGTATTGCTACTTTTACTTACAGTAAGTAAAACATTTGAGTACTCTTAGATTCTCCCCCTTTGACGAGCGCGCTGGCCCCTCCCCCTCCAACATGACCATTAGTATGCTGCTCTGCACGCCACTGGCCCTAATGCCTCGGCCCGCTCCGTTCTACTGTGGATAATTATTAGTATGGCTCCTGACGCACTGGACCTCTCCCCATGCAACTGCCCCTATAGCTAAACCACCCCAGAGCACTGGACCACTCCCCATGCAACTGCCCCTATAGCTAAACCCCAGAGCACTGGACCACTCCCCATGCAACTGCCCCTATAGCTAAACCCCAGAGCACTGGACCACTCCCCATGCAACTGCCCCTATAGCTAAACCCCAGAGCACTGGACCACTCCCCATACAACTGCCCCTATAGCTAAACCCCAGAGCACTGGACCACTCCCCATGCAACTGCCCCTATAGCTAAACCCCAGAGCACTGGACCACTCCCCATGCAACTGCCCCTATAGTTAACCCCAGAGCACTGGACCACTCCCCATGCAACTGCCCCTATAGCTAAACCCCAGAGCACTGGACCACTCCCCATGCAACTGCCCCTATAGCTAAACCCCAGAGCACTGGACCACTCCCCATGCAACTGCCCCTATAGCTAAACCCCAGAGCACTGCATGGACCACTCCCCATGCAACTGCCCCTATAGCTAAACCCCAGAGCACTGGACCACTCCCCATGCAACTGCCCCTATAGCTAAACCCCAGAGCACTGCATGGACCACTCCCCATGCAACTGCCCCTATAGCTAAACCCCAGAGCACTGGACCACTCCCCATGCAACTGCCCCTATAGCTAAACCCCAGAGCACTGGACCACTCCCCATGCAACTGCCCCTATAGCTAAACCCCAGAGCACTGGACCACTCCCCATGCAACTGCCCCTATAGCTAAACCCCAGAGCACTGGACCACTCCCCATGCAACTGCCCCTATAGCTAAACCCCAGAGCACTGGACCACTCCCCATGCAACTGCCCCTATAGCTAAACCCCAGAGCACTGGACCACTCTCCATGCAACTGCCCCTATAGCTAAACCCCAGAGCACTGGACCACTCCCCATGCAACTGCCCCTATAGCTAAACCCCAGAGCACTGGACCACTTCCCATGCAACTGCCCCTATAGCTAAACCCCAGAGCATCCCCCTTGACGACAGCCCCCTGAGGGAGGTCACATGCACGCACGCACGCACGCATGCATGCGGAACTCAGTTCCATTAGATTAGAGCATGGCACACTTCTCTTAACATGGCTGAATTCTCTGTCTAGTCAGTGCTAATGTAGTGTGTGTGTGTGTGTGTGTGTGTGTGTGTGTGTGTGTGTGGAGAGAGAAAATGAGAGACACAGAGAGCAAGATGACGGACAGTTCTTGCATGTGATGCAAGAGCGTAACCTTATGCATGTCTCTAGGTGTGTGTGTGTGTGCGCGTGTGTGTGTGTGTGTGCGTGCAGTTGCTTGCGTATGTGTGTGTATTTTTATGATTCTGCATGGAGTGTGTGTTTCTGTGTGATATGCGTGTATATTTGTATGATTCTGCATGCAGTGTGTGTTTCTGTGTGATATGTGTGTATATTTGTATGATTCTGCATGGAGTGTGTGTTTCTGTGTGATATGCGTGTATATTTGTATGATTCTGCATGCAGTGTGTGTTTCTGTGTGATATGTGTGTACCATAGTGTGTGTTTCTGTGTGATGTGTGCGTACCATAGTGTGTGTTTGTGTGTGATACGTGTGTACCATAATGTGTTGTTGTGGCTTGGCAGGCACGAGACGGGACACACAGGGCTGCTCTCCCGCAGATGCAATTAGGCTAAATGGGATTAAGCCTATCACATTTCAGACAGGCCGAGCCCCACAGCCACCTGGGGGGGGGGGGGGGGGGAGGGAGAGAGAGAGAGAGAGATGGGTGGAGGAGAAGATGGGAGGGGGGGCGGCAGTGCTAAGAGAGGTGGCTAGCAGAACGAGGCAGAGGGGAATGGCGGTCCCGCGAGCCTAATATTTATGCTCTCGGAAATAGAAGACCTATACAACAAGCTTGTGCGGATGCGACGCGTTGTTGTGAGCTTGTTATAGGTCTGCTATTTTCTACGTGCGTCCGATGCAAGCATGCGGTATAGCGTCTGAATGAGGCGCCGTGCGGAACAACCCAGTGACGCTACAGTATACTGTCAAATAAAGAAACGGGGTTTCCGGCACATAGCTGCAGGGACGTGATATTTGAGGAACATAAAATATAACGGCCCGCACACTCAAATAGCTTCTTCTGCTGTTCAATAAACAAGCGGACGCATATATTATTAGCAGTATATGCGGACAGATTGTGTTTGTTAATCTTAATTTTTTTCACCTGGACACTTCTGTGCATATATTTTAGGAGCCGTGTGGCGTGTATGACTATATGCTTGACTATATCCTTAACAATTATTTAGCTCTAAATGTCCCCAGACGTCTTTTTATAATTCTACCCGTAGGAGGCCCAGGACGTCTGGAGACGTCTTTAGGTCAGCACTATTTAATGCAATTTATTTGTCCGTGTATAAGTTATAAGTGGCAAAGTTGTAAATGTCAACAGTATATATCCATAACATAAGCAAGCAGCACGCTAGCAGCCAATATGCTACTTCTGTCTTTCAATCATTTTATTATTATTATTTTCACAATTACATTACCTGATCATCATCTTCTTAATTAATGTAGTTTAAGCTCGTCACATGAAACTCTATACCGTCGTATACATACAGTACATCTGTCGTGCCAATTATCAAAACATTAGAAAGTAGCCGGTGTATCTGTGTATCAGATTGTGAAAATATAATGACAATCATAATAATTAGTAATTCAACCAACAACAAAAAAAACGTATAACACACACACATACATTGCATTAAACAGTGCTGCCGGGTGGGTCTTTCTCTGGGATTTAGATAATATAGTCTTGCAATTGTCTCTAAATCTATGGTTTTGATCAGAACGCCGATGTTCTGTTCTAATTTCTGACTTAACCCATTCTGACCTGAGATCAGATTCATACGAGGTTTCCACTGGACACACACTGGTTTGATTAACCCATTCTGACCTGAGATCAGATTCTAAAAATGTCAGTCGTTATTTGATTTTTCAAAAATAGCTAAAGCATAACATGATGCTAACACCAAAATTTGTTCCCGTTCAGAATGGGTTAACCAAGCATCTCGTTTTGGAATATTAGACGTTCTCACCATTATACTTCCCGGTTTAGGGTCGGGAAATGGAAGGCTTAGCTTTTCAGAGTAAAATCTGCCTCATTTGCGCGGGCACTCTATAGCGCATAAAAAGTGTTAAAATGTGCCGTACATCTTAAGCCCTGTGTCAAGCATATACATATACAGAGGTTCTTATTAAGGCGATTCCATGCCACACTGGCACCCCATTCTGACCTGAGATCAGATTCATACGAGGTTTCCACTGGAAAAACACTGGTCTGATTACCCCATTCTGACCTGAGATCAGATTCTAAAAATGCCAGTCGTTCTTCGATTTCTCAAAAAATAGCAGACCTACAAGCTCGTAGCGCGCCACTCGGTGGCGCGCTATGAGCTTGTAGATCTGCTATTTTTCAATAGCTAAAGCATAACATGATGCTAACACCAAAAGGGGTTCCCGTTCAGAATGGGTTAAAGCCTACTGTATATACATTTCTATCGGTAGTGTCACCCTGAGGGCATGGTTGTTGTGGCGTGGCGTGGTGTGACATAGCTATTTTTTTAGTTTTTATTCCTTTATGCATTTATATGTTGTCTGTCCGCCAAAAATGTCAACAAAGAAGTGGAGGGAGCCGCAGGGAGGGGAGGTTCGCGGAGCGGTCTTGATATACCGGAAGGTCGCCTAGTTCGAATCCCTGGACCGGCACGTTAAAATGACCACCGCTGAAGTGCCCTTGAGCAAGGCATTGAACCCCTATACCATGAAATGTTCTATGAGCAGGCTGTGGCTGTAAACAAACAAGCATCTCGAGCTTATAGTCCACTTCCCTGGGCAAACAAAGAGCTTTGCTTTGCTTTGCTTTTGACATTTCCACAGCTGGAGACTCTGCCCATATATCCTTTATCCCGTCAAGGCAGTGCTCCACTGAACTGTGTGGTCGCAGCGGAGGAGGGGGGAGGGGGGGGGGGGGAGACGGTATGGTACATAGTGTGCAGCGGCTGATTGTTTAGAATTAATGACACCCTGGAATGGCTTGTGCAGAACGAAGGTATGGCTGCTGGAAGAGAGAGAGAGAAGAAAAGAAAAACGGCAATCAGTGGAAAGTGTTGTAGTGGTGGAAAGTAACTAAGTACATGTACTCAACTACTGTATTTAAATATAATTTTGTTGTATTTGTACTTGATTTGTTGAGTCCAATTTCCAATACTTACTTTTACTTCTAACTCCACTACATCTCGGATCCAAATATTGTACTCTTATACTCCACTACATTCATTTGAAAACTTAAGTACTATATAGTTACAATGCGTCGTGGCGACGGGACGCCTTTTGAGCTTGTAGATTAAAAAAAACTTCTGAAATGGGATATTCTGCATATATGGCTATTTTCTACTTTTGGTACTTATTTTTTTGTATTTCCATATTGCAGTATTGATACTTTTTACATAACCCATTTTGTGCGGGAACCCCTTTTCTGTGTTAGCATTACGTTATGCTTTAGCTATATTAATTGAAGAACGACTGACACAGAAACATAGCTTTTTCAGAAAACTGTCGGGATGTAGAAGACATTTTTAGAATCTGATCTCAGGTCAAAAATGGGATACTTGCCGTATTGATACTTTTACTTAACCCATTCTGAAACGGGAACCCATTTTGGTGTTAGCATCATGTTATGCTTTAGCTATTGAAAAATAGCAGATCTACAAGCTCATAGCGCGCCACCGAGTGGCGCGCTACGAGCTTGTAGGTCTGCCATTTTTGAAAAATCGAAGAACGACTGACATTTTTAGAATCTGATCTCAGGTCAGAATGGGTTAATCAGACCAGTGTGTGTCCAGTGGAAACCTCGTATGAATCTGATCTCAGGTCAGAATGGGTTAAGTAAAAGACAGACCTGTGAGTGCTTCCTCCACCAGTGAGCGTGCCGTCGGGGGCCTGAGGCCTATTGCATGTATTTTTGCAATCACGACAAATATCGAACAGTGGCTTTCAAAGCGGGGGTCGATGAAATCCCCAGGGGTCTTTTGAAGGCGTTCCTTTGAAGGGGGGTCCCTTCTGCCAAAATGACTCGTAATTTAATTCCACTTATATGAATTCACTTAAAATTATTACGATACAAAAGCGTGTATACTGTATAGAGTGAATCTTCTAATGATATCTATTCCTCGCAGTATACTATGACTTTTGAAATGTATTTCATTTAAACCAAAATGTGTCGAGGTCAGAATGATTCAAGATATCTGGGGTCCAAACTTTGACATACTGTGCAGATGATAGAAGATACACTATAATATATATATGCACAACATCACAAACATTGTTGAAAAATAGCAGATCTACAAGCTTGTAGAGCTTGTAGGTCTGCTATTTTTTTTTTATCGTAAAAATGCGGCACAAATCTTTGATTATATATTCTTTCAAAGTGAATGTTTTTAACTCTGGTCTAAATGGGCTAAGCCCTTTAAAACCCGGCTGGTCCTCTCGCACGCACTAGAGACGCAGGCATTTCATCCAGTTAAAGTCCAAGAGTTTTCATTTCTAACTGTCGAACCGAACACGGGTCCGTTCGGTTTGTACGCTCTCTCTCAGGGTTACACTACGACTGAGGATTTGGCGGTGTAGGACGGTGGAACCCGGCTCACCTCTATGTGTACACGTCTCCGGCAGTGCGCGGGGCAACGGCAGCCGCCGCCGTCCTCCCAGAGCTCCTGCCGCTCTCTCTCTCCCACATTAATCAAGCGGGACGTGGTGGTTCCCAGCTCACCTCTTTAGTCCCCCAGTGCCAGCTGTGTTTGGGACGAGCCCTGTTGGCCCTGTCCTGCCCCTCATCACACACTGTCATTGTTTCCCCCGCTTTGCTGGTAAACAGCAGGCCCGCTACAGCTGTTCAAATCCAGGGTCACAAACATATTGTGCACACACTCAAACACACACACACACGCACACACAAGGATAGACACACATACACAACAGACAAGACGCATGCGCATGTGACACATGTGCGTGCGTACACTACACTACACACTCACACATAGGCACATACAGTATACACACGCACAGAAGAATGTAGGTTCACCCTATGCCACTGAATTAAATTAATATACTGTAGTAGTACAGTGATGCTTTTTCATATCAAGGAACTCCTGTTTGATATGCATTAGACCACGGACCCTCATAACAC
The DNA here is from genome assembly GCF_963924005.1 of Protomyctophum bolini. Classification (NCBI taxonomy): domain Eukaryota; kingdom Metazoa; phylum Chordata; class Actinopteri; order Myctophiformes; family Myctophidae; genus Protomyctophum; species Protomyctophum bolini. The sequence goes on along the minus strand of NC_137876.1, from coordinate 7,716,880 downwards.
CCTTGTCTCTGCGACCCAGTCAACAGTGTGTGTACATTAACACTGTACACTGTACACAGTGTGTACACTATCAATTCAATTCAATTTTCAATTCAATTCAATTCAATTCAATTCAATTCAAAGGGCTTTATTGGCATGAGAAAACATACGTTTACATTGCCAAAGCAGAAAGAACAAAACAACAATACAGCAATACAATCAAAACAAAAATTATGTACTTTGAAGGTCAGAATCTTCAATAGATCAACTTCTGTGTACCAAGATAACTCGATGCAGGTATAGTGCAGGAATATACACAATGATTAGTCTTTAGGGTGGTTGTGTTCCATTTGATATCCTTCTCCTATCACAGCAACTCACAAATCTTGCTGCTGTGTTTGCACATTGTTGTACTTCGCCCAGCAGATATGGGAGTTTTTTGTCATTGGTCATGTTTTCAAAATCTCCGTGTGTGGTTGTAATCTGTGGGAAGTATGTGTCTCTGATGTCTTGGTACAATGGACAGATGGTTAGGAAGTGTAGCTCGGTTTCCACTTCGTTTAGTGTGCAGTGGGTGCATAGTCTGTCTTCTCTCGGGATACAGGTCTGCCTATGACAGCCTTTCTCGATCGCGAGACTGTGCTCACTGAGTCTGTACCTAGTTAAGATTTTTCTTTGTTTTGGGTCGGTCACGGTGCTCAGGTATTCTGCCACTGTGTATTCTCTGTTTAGGGCCAGTGTACTAACAGTGTACATTAACACTCAGACTTACAGTTACAGACCTGTAAGGGTCCATTTGGTTCCTCCTAACTATATGTACTGTATAGCTGCACATGGGGACTCCATGGACCCAAGGTGTACCATTAACTGATTAGCTACACCTGGCCTATACAGGGCACTGTCCACTGGATTAGTGCCCTGCTGTAGGCCAGGTGTAGCTAATCAGTTAATGGTATACACCTCGGTAATGGCCCAGCCCTGCAGGGCACCTGGATTCCTAATAGCTGCTGTAGGAGGTGGTCTCTTCCATGGTAGATGGAGAGGGGCCTGCTTGGTGAAATACAAACGTTGAGCTAGAGGAACGCGGGTTGGTGTTTGACATTGTGCATAAAACCCACAATGTCTTTATTGCCCTGCTCTCATTCCCACGGTTCTCCAAAACGCAGCCAGAGAGATAATATATAACACTTACTGTAAGAAGTTCTTATTTTTCTTCCTATTACTCACTCGCAGGTACAGTATATAGCACCGGCTAAGTCCCATAATTCATCAGATCTCGGTTTGCGGCCCTCCTGGGATTGGTGCATTATAAAAGCAGAGCCCCACATGGACATGAGAGAAGGAACCACTGCGGCTGATACTTTGTCACTGCAAGCAAATAATGGTCCGGGTACGTCCGGACACCTCTTAACCCGTTCTGACCTGAGATCAGATTCTAAAAAAAAATGTCTTCTACATCCTGACAGCTTTCTGAAAAACAGCTATAGTTTCTATGTCAGTCGTTCTTCGATTTTCCCCCAAAAATAGCAGATCTACAAGCTCATAGCTTTTATTTTTCAATAGCGTAAAGCATAACATAATGCATAACACCAAACGGCGTTCCCGCTCAGAATGAGTTAACGATGAGGAATTAACCCATTCTGACCTGAGATCAGATTCATACGAGGTTTCCACTGGACACACACTGGTCTGATGAACCCATTCTGACCTGAGATCAGATTAAAAAAAATGTCAGTCGTTCTTCGATTTTTCAAAAATAGCAGACCTACAAGCTCGTAGCGCGCCACTCGGTGGCGCGCTATGAGCTTGTAGATCTGCTATTTTTCAATAGCTAAAGCATAACATGATGCTGACACCAAAATGGGTTCCCGTTCAGAATGGGTTAAACGGCCGCGGTGGTCCACCGCGAGACACTACAATATGCTCCTGAAAAGGTGGGGGTGGTGGGGGAGAAGAGAGAGAGAGAGAGAGAGAGAGAGAGAGAGGGGGAATCAACCGGAGAGCTGTGATAGGATATGGCCCATTAATTATTGAATTCGCTGACGTTATGACAAATGGCGTTGTCCTAGCCCCCAGTCGCCGGCGCCCGTGACTTTTACAAGGCCGGCTGGACCAAGGCTCAGCACATATACAGGATTTCAAATATGTGTGCTGGCCTGGCCTCTGTTTTATTTAATTTATTTCTAGACGTAGATACTTTCTCAAGCCCCGCAGTCTGCAGAGTGGCTGAACATATAGATTGAGCGTGCGTGCGCTGCTGTAAGACTGGACTTGCGTAGTAAGAGGTTGTGAGTTACTACAGTGATGCTCAACCCTTTTATTTCTAACCCATTCTGACCTGAGATCAGATTCATACGAGGTTTCCACTGGACACACACTGGTCTGATGAACCCATTCTGACCTGATGAGATCAGATTCTAAAAATGTCAGTCGTTCTTCGATTTTTCAAAAATAGCAGACCTACAAGCTCGTAGCGCGCCACTCGGTGGCGCGCTATGAGCTTGTAGATCTGCTATTTTTCAATAGCTAAAGCATAACATGATGCTATAACACCAAAACGGGTTCCCGTTCAGAATGGGCTAAGCACCCCCTATGATATGCTATTATGACGTTAGGCCACAGTCCCCCCCCCCCCCCCCCCCATTTGATTTGATTTCGGACCACAAGGTACAACAACACTAATAAATATCTAAATAAATAAAATAAACTCTTGACAGGTCCATTTAGTTCCACTCGTATACGCCCTCGGAGTTGCAGACCCGTAAAGGTCCATTTGGTTACTATAACTATCAATCATTTCTCTGGAGGCCCCCCTGGCTGGGACTCCCCCCAAGGACCCCTGTGGATCCCCAGAACCCACCCTGAGCGTAGTGTGTGTTTAGGACCCCTGTGGATCCCCAGAACCCACCCTGAGCGTAGTGTGTGTTTAGGTGAGCGGGGTGGCCGTGAGTCCCACCTCTGTGTTGTGTGTGTTTGGCTATACGTGTGGCCTCGTACCAGGGGGAGAAAGGCAACAGTGTGCTGTGTTTGCATGTGTGTGTGCCGTGGTGGGAAAAATGTTTTACTTTAAGTAAAAGTATAAATACTGCAATGTAGAAATACACTGTTACAAGTAGCAGTCCGGGGGAATTCAACATTTAGCCTAAAGTATAGGCTAAATGTAAACTATAGTACAAAAGTATTGGCATCAAAATGCAATTAAAGTACCAAAAGTAAAAGTATTCATTATGCAGAACGTCCCACTTACAAAAGTGTGGTGGTTAATGTATGTTTTGTGCTCTGTAGTATAGTATAAGTATAGTAAGTAACTAAGTCAATGTACTCCGTTATACTCTCCACCACTGGCAGTGTGCCAGACAGGTTGCTGGTCCTGACGCGTATGTGGTCAGCTGCATGTGCCCCGAGGAGGCGACCAGGGTGGATTGTGGGTAAAAAAAATAAAATAACAAAAAAATAAACACGGTATGTTTAGGAAAGCGGCATGTTCTGGATGGAACTGCAGGGAGTCATGGGGGCGGGCGGGGGGGGATTATTTCATATATACCTCCCTTCGTACTGTACTGTACCTCCCACAGGCTTGTGTAAATCATCAAAATATGTACTGCAGGGCAGGCCTCCTGAAATATTCTCTGGTTGAGCCAGCTTTCCTGCACAAGCCTCAGGTATTTCAGTAGTAGCAGGAGTATAGGCCTATATATCCCATTCTGAACGAGAACCCATTTTGGTGTTAGCATCATGTTATGCTTTAACTATTGAAAAATAGCAGATCTACAAGCTCACCTACGAGCTTGTAGGTCTGCTATTTTTGAAAAATCGAAGAACGACTGACATTTTTAGAATCTGATCTCAGGTCAGAATGGGTTAATCAGACCAGTGTGTGTCCAGTGGAAACCTTGTATGAATCTGATCTCAGGTCAGAATGAGATATATATACTGTACGTTTGTGTCAGAAAATAACCGTGGTTTACTTACTTCTATATAGGCTACCGCTGTCAAAGCATCCGTGTGTGCGTGATGGTGTGTGAGATGCGCGCGCGTGCGTTCTGTTTTTCTTTGTCCTTCGTCTCTGCCTTCCCGACAGTCTATTGTTAGCACCAGTCACAGATGCATCATGTCATTGTTTACCGTGCACTGCTTATTATATGACTGCATCTAACCTTCGCAATTCTGAAACGCACCTAATGAGAGAAGTACCAGAGAGAGAGAAAGAGAGAGAGACCCAGCCCTTTGCGTAAATGGTGCATGATTGGTGCACGTTGGATACAAATTGTTCCAATTTGGTTGTTCTAAAATAGTGCCCATTACAGCAATTAACCTTTAATAGCACAATACATCAGCTGATGAATCACATGCGCACACAGTGCTGTTCATCTCCATCCGTATCGTTGCAGCGTCTCACCAAGGCAACGAGTCTCTGGTGACTCCAGTGAGGCCAATGGGGTTAGATATTTTACCGTTCTAAACGACGCCATACCACACACTGAATAATGGCGTCCGTTATGACGAGACAACCCTATACAAATGACCAGACTCTGCGCCTCTGCTAGAATAATAGCGCCATTTATGAGTCAAACACAAGGTGGTAAGTCACAGAGGGTTTCTCTCTGTGTGTTTGTCTCCCGCGGCGCGCGTCTCACTCAAAGAAACACAGAGACTGCGAGGTTGAACGGGGGTTCTGCGGGCCCCATTCTGAGCGAGCTATACGCCGTCGTTAATGGCCTTCCCTGTAGATACAGCCTGATGCCAGCTGCTGCTCTGGCCCCCTGGAAAAGAGGCTGGCAATTAGACCTTGCACTTAAAACAAGGTGAGTCAGGACCTTTTAATGGCGCGCTGTTTCTTTGCTCCCACACATGTGGCCGCTTAGATTTTAGCTGCGCTAGAGAACTCCTCGGCGCTGAGGCGTGGAGGTTACTCCGTCCAAATGACTTACCGTGGGTGGTGGGTGGCGGTGGTATAATTGTGCAGGATTGTTCCGCAGGAAAAAGGGCCTTTTTGTTGGAAACAAAAGTGCAGTGCGTTTTTCCTCCCACTCCAGCAAATGCGTGGTGTTATTCTGGTGCAGACTGACACGTGGACTTCATATATTATATCTTTTTTTTTGTGAAAATACACAATTGGCTCACAATCTCTAACTCTGGTCCAACTGTACACAAATGTGTTCCAGAATATTCTCCTACTGAACCAGTGACGTTTGTGCCATCGGATACATTTGAACATGAAGAACAATAACATTCATTCTTTTTTTTGCTATAGCCTGCATGTCTTGCAATCAAACACTTTATAAAGTTCTAACCAAGGGGGCCTATACTGTACCTGGGAAAGGGATTTTACATCATATTCCAGCGTAGTCCGGCTCCATTGGAAGCCCGTAAAGGTCCCTTTGGTTCCATTTGTACACACTCTGGGTTAAATTAACACTTTTTTTTTACTGTGGGTCTTATTCGCTCCCTGGTTCTTTGTCATCAGAAAGGCTGGGGTTATCTGTGTGTAATTCTCCCCTGCCTCTCATCTCAGACCTTTGGGAGAGATGGGAGATAGCTCCATGTGTTTAGGCTTCTGAACCTGTTTGACTGGACCTGGTTCTGGAGACAGCTCCATGTGTTTAGGCTTCTGCAACCTGTTTGACTGGACCTGGTTCTGGAGATATGCTCCATGTGTTTAGGCTTCTGCAACCTGTTTCACTGGACCTGGTTCTGGAGATAGCTCCATGTGTTTAGGCTTCTGCAACCTGTTTCACTGGACCTGGTTCTGGAGATAGCTCCATGTGTTTAGGCTTCTACAACCTGTTTGACTGGACCTGGTTCTGGAGATAGCTCCATGTGTTTAGGCTTCTGCAACCTGTTTCACTGGACCTGGTTCTGGAGATAGCTCCATGTGTTTAGGCTTCTGCAACCTGTTTCACTGGACCTGGTTCTGCCAACCCTGTGTGTGTTTAGAGAGCGACTGGATGCTAGTGAGCCTCTCCACTGAGCGCTTGCGCTCGCTCGCGTGCACACATGCACGCACACACGTGCACGCGCACACACACGACAAACTTGAACGCTATTGACAGAAAGTATGTACACTTTGCAGATAGAAAGAGGATGCAATGTTGGTGAGTTTATCGTTGTTTAATACAATCAGACAGGACTTTTCTGTTTGGATGAATGTGCCAATGGCTGGTGTTTCACACATGCACTTCAGTACATGCAGTATACGTACGTACATAGTACACCCTCATGCAAGTCATACAAACAAATATGGAGTGGTTACATGCAGGAGCGTGCAGTAGTAGTAGTAGTAGTAGTAGTACAAGTACTGCAGTAATAGTATTGTTTTGGCTGAAATAACATTGTTTCATACCTCATATCTATACAGCATGGCCTATTTCATGTATTTATAATACTGACTTCCATCGTGTTAAATGTGACCCTTGTGTGTGTGTGTGTGTGTGTGTGTCATTTTTACAACCTCTGGGCTGTTTATGGAGAGAGGCATTGAGTGAGAAAAGGAAGGCCCGTGTTGTCTTACAGTAGTGCAAACTCCACGTCTGCCAGTTCCTTCCTCAAGCCGTGAAAACCTTATTTCTCTGACCAAATAAGCGGTGTGATCCACGCACCAGCTCCCCCGTGACAGATGGAACGGCCACTGACTGGACGTGGACTTTGCGCATGGTAAAAAATAAAATCCTCAGTGTTACTTTCATCCACTTCTAACTCTGCGAGGGAACAAACGTAACCATACGGACCCTTTACTGGGTCCGTTTGGTTGCATTTTGTACACTCGCGGAGTTTAAGCAATTTTGACCTGAGATCAGATTCTAAAAATGTCTCCTAAATCCTGACCGTTTTCAGAAAAAAGCCTATGTTTCTATGTCAGTCGTTCTTCGACTTTTCAAAAATATCAGACCTACAAGACCAAAAATAGCAGATCTACAAGCTCGTAGCGCGCCACTCGGTGGCGCGCTACGAGCTTGTAGATCTGCTATTTCTCAATAGCTGAAGCATATCACAATGCTGACACCAAAAAAAAGGGGTTCCCGCCGATAATGGGTTAAGAGTGTGGTTGGCTGGAGCAGCCGGACTGCCAGCTAGAGGTACGGCCGTATACTCTCATGATAAATGACAGCGTTCAACCCGGCCAATCTAAATAGATTATTTTGGCTGCATCTTCTCCCAGCCCAGGTGCCCCGCGTATTAAAAAACCCCAAAAGACCAACTATGCACAGAAACGGCCATACAATCACCTGCTGTATGCTGCGTTTTCGTGGCAACATGAACATTGGGCAGCGTCATAAAAAAATCACACCCGTGTGAACTGAGTGGTGCAAACCCCCCCCCCCCCCCCCCCCCACATCTATCTCTCTCTCTCTCTCATTAGCAGGCAACAGTGCAGCACTAGCCCTCTCTCTGTTTCTGGCACAACAGCGCCCCTACTGGTACTCATAGTCATATACTGGTAGGTGAACAACACATGGGTGAACACGGACATTGCTGTTCCTTGGAGTGGTTGCACCACTCAAAAATAATAATTAGATTTGTTTTATTTGAAGCACTGACTGGAGGCATTTCATTATGATCATTCTGGTCTCAAATAGTCATGTAATCTGAGCGTAATTTTGCCTTCATTGTTTTCTTTTTTAACATACAGTATGTATGTATTCTTAAAACAATGTTCGACTTCCTATCCTGAAGCTTTGCTGTGAGAAACGGAGCAGTCATATCAGTTGTATATTTTGGATTGTTCTGAATCATTCCGAGGCATCGTTCCATGTGTCATGGACGTCGAGAGGATCCGACGCAGCTGGTTCCATGAAAGAAGGGGGATTTACACGTCTCTCTCTCGCCATATTGCTTCTCTAAAAACAGTCCGCTCTTCAAAATTAAAAAGAATAAATCTAACGTGGTCTTACGTTTGGGTGTGTGTGTATATCTTGGTGAGTGCACACGTAAGCATACTGTACGCTGCGTCTCTGTCTTTTGTTCTCCGAGAGATAAAGAGCTCCTCCGCTGCTGCTGCTCAGTAACAAACACATAAATATGCATTAATCTGTTCTGGTTGGGCGAATCTGAGAAACTGTCAAGCGTCAAATGTAAAGGTCACGCTTTGCTCGCTGCAAGGGGGGGAAAAAATCCCGTAGACGCTGGTTAGGGCACTATTTGAATAAACTATGCGAGGATTCACAGGCAGTATAACCTTCAGGGGTTAAACACGCCCCCCCCCACCCCACCCCACCCCCCCCCCTTCTGATCTGCTTGCGGGACAGCTAACATTGCGAATGCACTCTATCACCGATTTCAACATACTGTATAATATATCAGACTGCAGATCACACACAGCACCCGCATGAATAACCAGTCCGCCGTCCGCGCATGCCAATACACTTCTGATCGGGGCGAGAGTCCATTTTGTGTTTTCCTTCCACGCAAAAAGATTGAATGGCTCAAGGTGTCCGAACAAGGCGCAGATTTATGTATCGCACAATTCAATCCCTCTGTGTTGTTATTAACCCGCGCCGCGTTTCTGCATAGAATCTGTGTTTGCTCATGAGGTGTATATAGTCTCACAATGAATAATATCGCGCATGAAAATATAGGGCATGCACAATGGATTACCATTTCGAATTTTGAAAAAGTAACCCCCCCCCCCCCCCCTTGCTTTCCTTGCTGTGTGGCGTGACAGCCAAGCAGAATGTGGCAGGTGGAGGACTTTAAGGCGGAGAGAGAGAGAGAGAGGTGACCTTGCCACTTCCCGTGTAGGTTTGGTTTGGATTGGTGGCATTGCCATGCAGGGTCCCTTAGATGGCTGTACCGCTACAGACAGGCCCGGTTGAGCAGAGGGGCCAGTCCCCCATCGTTCCAACGCCCCGGCCCCTGGTTGAGCAGAGGGGCCAGTCCCCCATCGTTCCAACGCCCCGGCCCCTGGTTGAGCAGAGGGGCCAGTCCCCCATAGTTCCAACGGCCCCTGGTTGAGCAGAGGGGCCAGTCCCCCATCGTTCCAACGCTCCGGGCCCTGGTTGAGCAGAGGGGCCAGTCCCCCATAGTTCCACGCCCCGGCCCCTGGTTGAGCACAGGGGCCAGTCCCCCATAGTTCCAACGCCCCGGCCCCTGGTTGAGCAGAGGGGCCAGTCCCCCATAGTTCCAACGCCCCGGCCCCTGGTTGAGCAGAGGGGCCAGTCCCCCATAGTTGCAACGCCCCGGCCCCTGGTTGAGCAGAGGGGCCAGTACCCCATAGTTCCAACGCTCCGGCCCCTGGTTGAGCAGAGGGGCCAGTCCCCCATAGTTCCAACGCTCCGGCCCCTGGTTGAGCAGAGGGGCCAGTCCCCCATAGTTCCAACGCCCCGGCCCCTGGTTGAGCAGAGGGGCCAGTCCCCCATAGTTCCAACGCACCGGCCCCTGGTTGAGCAGAGGGGCCAGTCCCCCATAGTTCCAACGCCCCGGGCCCCCGGCCCCTGTACACCCACCAGATGCCACATGGCGGGCCCCGGAGCCTTCAGCCGGCGTGGAGACACCTGGCGAGCGCCTATATAGTACTATACTTAATAATTTTCAGGTATACCTTTACTTCATTTGAGAATGTGTAATTTTCATACAGCATACAGTACTTACTGTACTTCTCAGTGATAAAAATCTTTCTTTTTACTCCGCTGCAATTTTGTTTTTTACAACTTTAGTTAACAAGTTACTTTCTGAATTTAGATTATTGTTACAAAACGTGCATCAATCAATTTAGCTCTATTCCACATAGTCTATTCGAAAATAACCGATCTACTGTACACGGCTCTACACAGATCTACAACTCGTCGCAAAGCTTGTATATGGATTTGTGGTGACCCTGAAGGTCACTGTGGTGACCCTGAAGGTCACTGTGGTGACCCTGAAGGTCACTGTGGTGACCCTGAAGGTCACTGTGGTGACCCTGAAGGTCAGGTGGGCGCCCTAGCTAAATCATTAGAGCAGGCCCTTGGCTACATGCGTGCAAATCTTAGACAAATTAGCGCCAAATCACCATTCTCTCTCTCTCTCCCTATAATATGCTCCTCTACTATTGTAAATGGGCTACTTGCAAACGATTTTAAAGTATAGTTTAATGCCAATACTTTTGTACTTTTACTCACATTACATTTTGAATACGGGCCTTTTACTTGTAGTTGTAACAAAGTATGTTTACATTGTGGTATTGATACTTTTACTGAAGTAAAACATTTTAGTACTTCTTCCACCACTAGTGGTGTCAGGCTGGGAGAAGGCCCTCTCCTCTCCTCTCCTCTCCTCTCCTCTCCTCTCCTCTCCTCTCCTCTCCTCTCCTCTCCTCTCCTCTCCTCTCCTCTCCTCTCCTCTCCTCTCAGCAGACAGAGGCTTGCTCCTCTCCTCTCCTCTCCTCTCCTCTCCTCTCCTCTCCTCTCCTCTCCTCTCCTCTCCTCTCCTCTCCTCTCCTCTCAGCAGACAGAGGCTTGCTCCTCTCCTCTCCTCTCCTCTCCTCTCCTCTCCTCTCCTCTCCTCTCCTCTCTGAGAGGCTGAGTATAGTAACAGCTCGTTTGCACGTGCTCGGCGTAGATTAAAGCAAGAGGCTGTCAGGGATAATTAAAAGTAATAGAGCTTAGCTCTTTTTGGATTAGTGTCTGAGACAGTGATACTAGCATCTGGGTTAAGTGTTTGTTTATGTGTACATGCCACAGCTCTTACTTGATTGTGTGTATGTGTGCGCATGCGCGGATATGCGGGATGTGCGTGTTGGGTGGAGGTGGGTGAGAGCTGAGTGAGTGGATGTTTTGGGGAAAACAACAAAAATTTGTATTGATAAAAATCACGCCATGTGAAGTGAGGGGCGCTAATACAGTATGTTAAAGTCTAACTAAATGTTGCTATGATTAGGTGACGTAATGGTGATGTGAAACAAACGGTGGCAACACAAACATTAAATTCTCTTTATTGCTAATGGCATTTAATGTTTGTGTTAGGGACAAAATGTTCCCTTCATTGTCAATGGCGTTTATTAAACAAACATTGAACTATACAGACAAACATTAAACCTGTATAGGAGGGGCTAGCGCCCCTCAAAAATGCATACAGTATGAGATAATATTTGTTCAAAGATTTGAACAACTTGTCCATGTAGTGGACTTGTTTGCAAATGTGCAATGTGTAAGTGAGTACTGTGTGTGTGTGTGTGTGTGTGTGTGTGTGTGTGTGTGTGTGTGTGTGTATACATGTGTGTGTGTACATGTGTGTGCGTGCGCCTCCAGGTCCATTCACTTGGTTAAAGTGGTTCCTATTAAGACAAATGGAGTCTAATAATGTGCTCGTTATGAAAGGCAAGAAAATCAAAGTTAGTTTTGTTTTGCGGTTGTCCTGGATTTAGTCATCGAATCATTTTCTGGGCAGTGCGGGCTGGACATTTGAAAAGCTTTAGCGATTTAAAACAGTGTGTGAGGACAGAATCCTAATCCAAATCCACACATTCCACCCCAAGTGCTCCAATAGCTGTGGTCGTAGAGAATGTTGATAACATGACCGTGATTCATCATGGACCACAATAGTAGTCATTGGCTCTGGTGAATCTGAATCAGCTGATATTTATCTTAGCAATACCTCCACACACACACACACACAGTGAAATACTGGCTGGTTATGTATCCATTCGTAACTCGGAGAGTACAATTATAACCAACACATGTGTGTACACTCTCTAAGAGGAGTTAAAGGGACACTTCACCCTTTTTGCAAAAAGATATATGTTAATGACGTTTAGAAGCTTTAGAACACTTTCCTGGGGGTCTTTATGTGTGTAATATGTGGTTTTAGATATTTTAGATTGTAGCAGTGAGCCTGTTGTCTCTGATGTCATGGACACTGGGCTCACTTCCTTCCTGGACTACATGTTGTCTCAGTAAGACAGCTCTCCCCCCTATCCACAAAGAGGAGCAGTGCACCAAATAATTATGGGAATTGTAGTCCAGGAAGGTAGTGAGACCAGTGTCCATGACATCAGAGACACTGTGCTCACTGCTACAATCTAAAATATCTAAAACCACATATTACACACATAAATACCCCCAGGAAAGTGTTCTAAAGCTTCTAAACGTCATTAACATATATTCTTTTGCAAAAAGGGTGAAGTGTCCCTTTAACACTGAAGAGATTCTGCATCAGTCAGATCACACATAGAGGGAGTTGTTCTTTATTTTTATACAGCAGTATTAGCATCTCAGTAACGTAAATCAAGTAAATTCCATTTTGTTGTTGTTGTACTTTCCATCTCTTTCTATTCATTAGCCCATTCTGAACGGGAACCCATTTTAGTGTTGGCATCATGTTATGCTTTAGCTATTGAAAAATAGCAGATCTACAAGCTCATAGCGCGCCACCGAGTGGCGCGCTACGAGCTTGTAGGTCTGCTATTTTTGAAAAATCGAAGAACGACTGACATTTTTAGAATCTGATTTCAGGTCAGAATGGGTTAATCGGACCAGTGTGTGTCCAGTGGAAACCTCGTATGAATCTGATCTCAGGTCAGAATGGGTTAAGTATAATTCCCAAGGCAAATTGGAGCCCCGCTGCTTTGCTTGAACATAGAATGTGCATCAGAGAAGTAGATAAGAGTTCGACAACAATAACACATAATACAATTAGAGGGGGAGCCAGCGAGACTATTTGCGAGACTATTTGGACTTGTTGGTACAGTAGTAATAGCATGATAAATTATGGCACTTTTTCTTCGGGGGCCATTGCTTGAGGAAACGTCGTAAAGCGCCCATGGGAACCTTGCAGTCATCAATCACACACGGTGTGGCTGTGGGGCTGCTGTGACGGCCCGGAGGACTCTCTGGTCTGCACAGCAGCCCCTAATCTAAATGGTGACACTGAGCTCCAAGGCCCCCACGGGGCTGCCCCGCTCAGTCGCCTGCTAAGAAAACAGATCAGGCGAGAGAGGGATCAAGGTTTGTTTTCTCCCCCCCCCTTTTTTCTAGGTCATTATTTATTATGTGAAAATATCAACGTCCTTGGCTTGCTGTATACGGAAACACCCCCCTCTCTGTCTCCACCCCCCCCCCAGCTCCCACCGCCGCCACCACCACCACCAATTGACAGATCTCATTATAAGATAAACGTGACAAAGATAGCTCATAATGCTTCAGAGAAATGTAACACCATTAGCGGGTCATTGTCGTCGTTCTAATGTGTCCTTTTAAGCAGCTTAGTGAACTGGTGCTGAAGTGTGATACAGGGATTAACCTATCGGAGTGTTGCTGCCGAGGAGTCGAGCCGCCATTGATGGAAATTTGGGTCGGGGCGGTATCTTTCCCAGGCACTGCGCGGCCGTGGAGTCACGACGGAGTGTGATTCCTGAACGCGCGGCGGGTTCTAGTAGGGCATGACGAGGGAGGATGTCTTGGATGCAGGAGGGTTATGGGGACGGCGTGTACTCGCTGTATGAAACCCTTAGTGGTGTAGTAGTGGAGCACGTGGATTGCATTCAAGAGTCGGGTTGCACTCCCTTTTCTTTAATTGAGGTGCCTTCTGTTATTGGTTTTCACATTTTTTCCTAGATTGCCTTGCATTGTGCCCGCATGACATTGATACTGTAGCCGTGTAAACAATACAATTATTGACGCAATAGATTGTTGTTCTGCTGTACAACCCATTGCTTGAACGGCGCGCGCGCGCACACACACACACACACACACACACACACACACACACACACACACAATGACACGACTTTAATGAGTTGACAGAGCTAATGTAGTGAGGTTGAGAAAGTCTGCCGGGGTGAATTAATGATGAGTAAATTTCACATCTGACTCGTGGAAATTGCTTAAAAATCGGAGTGACAGGAAACACTTGCAGGGTAAAATGTTATTTATGAGTACGCTGCGTTGGTTCTACCTCACAGTGAAGCCTTCCGCAGTCATTAGACAGCGTCGTCGTTATCATGCAGTTGTTCATTGTGCATTTTCGCAACGCCTACGTTGGCTCGAATGTATTCGCTGATCGGCTAACGCCACCTCATCAATCATTCCATTAACTCTCTGTGACGTCTTAACATGACACGAATGTTGGTGATCAATGCGTACAAAACACGTGTGTGTGTGTGTGTGTGTGTGTGTGTGTTAATGATGACAAAACACACAATATATGCGATACAAATATGTGCATGGCTGAGCGCAGACACGCACACACACACACACACACACACACTACACAGAGCACGCCAAATTTGATAGGCATTCATGCTCTGCGTATCTCTTAAGCTAAGCTCCAGGACACAATTGTAGTGTGCTGTTATTGTCAGGAACAGTCGACCAGCTACCTCCATTACAAGGGAATGCTGTGCATCATAATATTTATGGAGATCCGCTTCATTATAATGTGAAACATTAACAGTTAAGTCAGGTTTTTAATGGTGGGAGGATATTTTAGGCCACGCCACTGCCTTTTATAATTTTGCGGCTCAGCGGGAATTATCAAAGCCTTTTTGATTACATTTTTTCATATGACCTTGATCTCAAAAGGGCAGAGCAATCAATACAATAGCCATTAGCATCTCGGTAATTGTTAGCGAAATAATAATCACTTCCTGGGCCTCAGAATCTCGTCTAGCCTCTTATTTATTTATTGGGCATATGGAGGGTTAGAGAAAAGGGGGCTGTTAGCTGCTAAGATGGATTTGATGAATTGAGCCCCAAGATGCAAATTAAAATGTTTGTAATTAAACCACTGATCATGATGGCTTTCTTTGCTGTGATCCTGCTGGTTCTAGCTGCAGCAGAAATGACTCTTGAGTCTATTAAACATTGCAAATTTTTTAATGTATGATCGATGACGGCATCAACTGAAATTGAACCCTATAAAGTATTTTCTGAATTCCAGTATGCTTTTGTTACTGTACTGTACTGTATGTAACCACGTGGTTCTGACTGCGCGCTTGGCAAAATGCTCTTGATGTGTGTGTCAAGGCAACGTGTGTAAAGCATTCATGCAAGCTGTGGCGGGGGTAATGGCACTATTTATTTAGCTTTGTTATAAGAAGAGCTGGGGTCATGTGATCAGGGGATAGTAATTATAGCATACGCTTAATTACATTAGCAACCTCCTGTCTTTTCGTATTATCTGTGACGCAAAAAAAAAAAAAAAAGCACAGGGCGAGATTTGATTATGTTAATAAGCAGTGTTTTATACATGGTAATGGAGGGGCCTAGTTCAAAGCCATTAGTGCTACGAGGAATATCCATTTGGGTGTCGGAGCTCTCTCTCGAACGCAGCTCGGCTCAAAGTGCATGTTGTTTAATGGTATTGATCAGCAGTCTAGCGAGCTGCAGGGCTCCTGCTCATTACCTCGGTGTATACGTGCTTTCTTTGGGTAATCGCGCCCACACACCAATTACTGCCACAGCCATTTAGATGATCTCTTAAATGATCATAAAGAGATGGAGGAGAGAGGGCGGAATGAAGGAAGAAATAATTAAAATTAAAAAAATCTGTGACTGTGTTGTTTGAGAAACAAAACGAGCCACAATGCTATTTGAGTGTGCTGGTATACCGTATGTACACATGCATGCGTTAGTGTGTGTGTGTGTGTGTGTGTGTGTGTGTGTGTGTGTGTGTGTGGCTGTGTGCGTGTTCATATGCGTTGTTGTTAGACACCCAATAATGCAAGCTTGTATTCGTCTATTGTCCACCGTCTCACGCGCCATTTCACCCCGTCAGGATTCTTGTTTCTTTCTTCAACCC
>NC_137876.1:7633687-7698687 GCF_963924005.1 Protomyctophum bolini | reverse complement strand
TGTCCCCTTAACTCTGACCAGGCCCGGCGCCGCGGGGGGGGGGGGGGGTCAAAATGGGTCTTTGACCCCTTAAGGCCCATATAAAGGGACCACCTTTTGTTTTTTAAAAGGGCGCACGCCACTTACAGTAGCACAGAACGCACCGCAGCACGCAGACAGACAGGAGCCGAAGTAGCGCCCGTAGGTATGCAAATGTATGGCTGCCCCCTCTACTTATGCAAATGACCCCTACGCCATTGTCTCCTCCCGCTGGGCCTGACTCTGACGGTATCAAAATTACACCAAATAAACCTGTTAGGGTCCATTTGGGTTCATTTGGATACTGTCAGAGTTACAGACTTGTAAGGGTCAAGTTAGACCCCACCTAAAGGAACCTCGAGAGTCCTCGGAATCCACTTTGACTGTAGTACTGTAGTACTGTAGTGCTGTTTTGTGGGTGAGCGAGCGGCTATAGGAATTCAGCCTCTGTTTGAGTTCATTCATAGACCCTCAAAGCGTCTGTTCTAACTAAAGCCATGATGTGTTTGAGTTCATTCATAGACCCTCAAAGCGTCTGTTCTAACTAAAGCCATGATGTGTTTGAGTTCATTCATAGACCCTCAAAGCGTCTGTTCTAACTAAAGCCATGATGTGTTCCAGAATCCAGAGGAAGAACAGTGTCTCGTGGTTCCACCTGCACCTCTCCATCACGCTGATCCATCCACCAGTGATGCTCTGACCCAACACACATTCACTACGCTACCACGGGCAGAAGAAGCATGTGATCATCCCTCTGCTTTTTTTGTGAGTAGCACACACACACACACACACACACACACACACACACACACACACACCGGGCCTTAGAACAGGGCCGGGGGGGTTGGGGGGTCTTGTGTTAATGACAGAGTCCCTGGCTGATCTGAGATGTGCAGCTGGTCTACTTCTGCCCTCCACACAGCTGCGAGACAAGACACAGGAAAGAGAGACGAAGACAAAGACGGAGAATAATTAGAAATGAGGATGATACTAAATTGAACATGTTTCTTGGTATAGCCCATATTTAACCATAGCAGTCGCAGAGAGCTATACAGGTCCACGTTTTGAACAAAGAAACCCAATCACAAGCCTCAGCCTGTCACAGAAAAACTCCCAAGGAAGAAAACATGGGAAGAAAAAATGGTAATGCATAGAGCAAGGCCAGGTCAGCGTAGGCAAGGTCAGTGCCCTACGGCGCGCGCGTGCGCGCGCAGCGCGCGCACACACACACACACACACACACACACACACACACACACACTGCAGAGAGAGAGAGAATGAATCATATAGAGACCTTGGTCTGTAAACACAAATACCTCCATTGGAACAACCATGCACACATTTCACTGTATCATTGTGTCTCCACGGAATATTTCAATTGAAAAGGAGCTATTCTGTGTCTCCTACGGTTCAAGGCATTTGGTCAGGCTCTGTGTTCGCTGTTCCCCTGGAGGCATTTCTCAACAGAGGAACCTTTTGCCCGTACGCCTCTGTATGTTCAATATGGCAGTAACCATGGTTACACAATTAAATGAAATGAGACCTTTGGCAGGGGCTGATTGTTACAAAGGGAGATTGCATATTACATTCACCATTAACCCCGGTAAGGCTACTATAAAAGTGCTTCAGAAACATATCAGAAAATGTTGTGTATATATACAGTACAGTATGAATAACAATGAGCCTGCAAAATGTGCCGTGGTATAGGATAGTGGTGAAGATATCGAAGGGGATTCACGTGACTCTGATGCGTGCGTGCGTGCGTGCGTGCGTGCTTATGATGCATTATAGTTTCTCCTCGGGAACACATGGCAAGGTATTTACCAAGCCATCTGCTAAAATCGCCTGGCTGAATTTAGCTGACGTCCAGTTGCTAAGGAAATGGATGCTTTTCAAAGGAGCCCAGCCAGTGTTGCACACCTGTCAATGTAAAAGGACCCTGTCTAACTGTGTGTCTGAACCTCATAGCTCACATACACTGTATAGTCCGCTGTGATCTGTGTTCTTCTCTGACTGACAGTTCACACAGTAACCGTGTGTTCATATTCATTAGCAGTTTATGTTTATTTTAACCCATTCTGAACGGGAACCCGTTTTGGTGTTACCATCATGTTATGCTTTAGCTATTGAAAAATAGCAGATCTACAAGCTCATAGCGCGCCACCGAGTGGCGCGCTACGAGCTTGTAGGTCTGCTATTTTTTTTTTAATCGAAGAACGACTGACATTTTTAGAATCTGATCTCAGGTCAGAATGGGTTCATCAGACCAGTGTGTGTCCAGTGGAAACCTGGTATGAATCTGATCTCAGGTCAGAATGGGTTAACTTTGTGGCGTACCTTTTCTGTCTGTATTTATTTTTATACTTAAGCCCGATTTTACATGCGCGCATAACATACAGTACGTGTTTTACATAAATACAGTAGCCAATCAATCTACAAGCTCACAACACTTTTTTTTCGAGATTGTATAGATCTGCTAATTGTGCAATTATAAAATAATAATAACCTTCACCTGAGAATTCATGCCAAGAATAGGAAACCATGAAAGAGCCTTGCAATGCAGGGAGCTAGCCCAGCACTCTGAAACCATATTTATCCCATTCTGACCTGAGATCAGATTCATACGAGGTTTCCACTGGACACACACTGGTCTGATTAACCCATTCTGACCTGAGATCAGATTCTAAAAATGTCAGTCGTTCTTCGAATTTTTCAAAAATAGCAGACCTACAAGCTCGTATCGCGCCACTCGGTGGCGCGATATGAGCTTGTAGATCTGCTATTTTTCAATAGCTAAAGCATAACATGATGCCAACACCAAAATGGGTGCCCGGTCAGAATGGGTTATGCGTATTGACACGTTTTTTTCAGGCACTTTTTCCACCGGAGCATAAATTAGGCTTGAGGGGCATAACAAATGCTGGCCCAGGAAAGAAAAAAAGAAAAAAGAACATGGCAAATGGCAAAAGAACACTGGTGCTCTTCAGCACAGTTGGGGCATGTCAACGAGCAGGTGGTTATGATTGCTTTAGTGTCACAGTCCTATGGCCTGCGGGTAGACACTTTCTCCCAGAAGAAGTTAATGCAGCTGGAGAAGTGTGTCCGGGGCTCGGTGATGAGTTTCAGAGAACGTGGCTCCGGGGCAGGGCACGACCTTCGGAGGGACGCTTTGTCATCTCGGTCCGAGCGCCCACGCTCCCCGTCTGGGTGACACCAATAAAGGTCACCGCGGGGGCAGACTTATGGTCGTAAATCAACAAGGTAACCTGGGACACGGTGTCCTTTGGTCCCGACTCCACTGTCCTGCTTGGGCCTTGCTCTAGATTTCGGGGAGGAGAAATGATATCATACAAAATGGAGTTTGGAGATAAATGAAAGCTCGGACTGTGCCGTCTTCAGTGATGCACTAGGTGAGAGAGAGATGTGCCCAAAGCCTCGCTTTCCAGACTTTCTGGGCGCTGTTCCTTTTTAGCATATAAAATATGTTTCCTGGGATAGAATCATTTGTCAAAAAGCTTTTACCTCTTTCAACCTTGGCGTCTCTATTTTGGCCATGGCAAATCTATAAATATTAAAAATAGGAGAAGCACGTACAAGTTATGTAGATTGGCTATTTTTTTACTTACTGTAAGTAAGTGGTTGAAATCTGTGGGGTAAGCCTTGGGAGTACCACAGACGAAAAGTCTAAGTCCAAATGTCATTCTGACCCCTCCACGAAAAGGCCTCGTTGTCCTGACGCCTTATCCATCATTTATACATTATGGATAAATAGTGTGGTAGTTTTTCGTCTGTGGCATTCAGTTCATGAGCAATGTAGCCTATAGGTCACAATGTTATTTATGTTTATTTATAACGTGAGGCAGCTTGATGTACAAGTACACCCCCTGTACATACATGACACTGGAACGTACCCCCATCCCTGTCAAGCAGGGAGGCATTGCACTGTTTTATTAATAGTCTTTGTTATGACTCGGCTGGGGATTGAACCCTGACCTCCCCGTCTCAGCAGACACTGTGTGCGCGCGCAACAAATGATTGAACCCTTTGATATTCCAATGTATCTAGAGCAACTTGTTCCATTGATCTTCCATTATCCTTATTGTGTCAGTTAAGATATAAGAATATCCTAATGGTTATTCCTGAACGGAACAGATACTGTATGTATTAATTAACACAAGCTGTCCTTGCTAACATTATCTAATTGAAATTACTATATATATCTCTATCTACCGGTATTTAGAAACCAATTCACTGGCCGGCCAACTGTGGGCTAGCTCTCTTTGTTGCAGAGCAGTGTTACTTTTCCAAGGGCAGCTGCTTTAATCACCAACATGGAATATCTAAACCTTGTTCACTACATTCTTTACATTCTTTCTCAGTTTGTAGTGTGCAAAATGTGTGGCTGCATGCTAACCAGCTGATGATTATTTTATTAAGACAATTCTTTTTGGGCATTTCCGTTTTATTTTTCGACAGCAACAGTGAGAGAGAGACACAGGAGAAACATACACACAGTGGGTTTGGTTTTTAATTATTATTTCAAAACATTTTCAAAAAACAAAACAAAAAAGCAAACACTTTCATGAATTAAAAATAAAATGAACTGGGGTTTTTTCAGTAAGAAAAAAAAGAAAGAAAATAAATTCCATAAATTAGAAAACAAAAAATATTGAAGTAGTAGTGAAAATAGCAGATATACAAGCTCACAACGCGACACACAGTGGCGTGTTGTAGATCTGCTATTTTCACTAGTTTGGGTCCCGGGCAAACACTAATGTAACCTGAAAAGTATAAGAACCACTGCTGTAGAGCAAACTCTAGTCGACCTTGGGACACTTTATCTTTTAGTGACTATAAAGACCTTTTCATACTCTGGTTTTAGGTGATAAGGTGACCGCCGCCAACTACAACATGACGTCACGCCGCGGTGGTTAGTGACTCACCGCTCACCCAAACACATCTCCCTGTTTTCACTAACCAAGTAACCAGGGGGGGTCACCTTATCACCTAAAACTGGAGTATGAATAGGCCTTAAGATAACATTTTGGTTTCACCCTCGTTTGGAAATTACAGTAGTCACACAGCCTTTGATTGGAGGTAAAAAAGAAAACAAGCTGAATGGCTCGCCACATAAGGCGACTGTCATGATCAGAGTGTTCGTACTTTGTAGAATAAATCTCCATTGTACACTCTCTACGGGTATATTATTATACTTTACTGTTACAGCACCATCAGCCCTCCGTTAGTGAAATATCAATATGCATCGCAGAATGATAATTACCCTCAGAGCTCTCATTACCCAGACACCATGTTAACTTAGGAACAATTCCTCCCGCCTCTCCGCCGAGCAACAAAAGACCCTCGGCTGCGGGAGGAACGTCTTCATTCCGCTCACAGAATACATCAGGGCCCAGTAAGTGGGGCTCGGGTTATTGCCGTGGTCTGTATTTGCGTCGGGGCACCTGGGATTCTCTAGGCCTTTTTGATGTGGCCCCCTTTTTTCAAGCACTCTGATCATCCTGCTAAATTGCGTCTAATGGACGGGGTCTGCCACTCGGAGAGGCCCCAGGCAACGGGGGACAGTTTTAGTTGATGCACGCACACCTGTCCTTTGTAGTCGAGCGCGACATTGTGTGCACAGGCGGCATTAGTCTCCACTCCACACAGACGGGCACTCTGTGAGCTGCAGCACGGCCGGAGCGCCCATTTAGGCCTGAATAACCCCAGGTGCCATTACCTTTGGTACCTGAGTGCCCTCGCCACTCTGAACAAACAATGAGCTGCAGGGTAGTGCGACAGGACACCGGCGGGCCATGTGTTTTTGTGCACGTTCGTCGGTTATTGAGGTCTCACGATATTGGCTGTGCGACAAATGAGCGTATGCATGTGCGTGAGTGGGTTTGTGTGTGGTTGCAGTGGGGGGGCGGGATCGATGCATAGCTGCACCTGTCCCTTCAATGGCATCCCCTCAATGGGCAGCAGAGAGAGAGGGAGGGAGGGGTTGGTGGAGCGCTCTGTGTATTTCATTATGAACTGTTGGCATTAGTTCATGGTTCGTCAGTTGATTACAAATCCCAGTGCTAATTTAACACCAAAGAGTGAATGGAAGCGATTCCATTTTTTACTGTCAGTCAGAGAAGAACACAGATCACACACAGTTAAATTAATTACTGTGTACAGTCCTGTCTAAGGCTTCGTACACACCTACACAAGAAATGTTCGGTCCGTGTGCGATGTCTGATTGCTGTTTGATTGCCGCTCCAATTCATTTTCAATGGGAGTCACATGGTTTGACCAAACATTTTCTGTTTGATGAGGGGAGAGCAATCAGCAATCAAACACAAATGTTTGATCAAACCATGTGACTCCCATTGGAAAAGCATTGTGGTGGCCCAACAAAAACAACAAAAACGACCAAACATTGCTTGATTGGTGTTTGGTACGTGTGAATGAGGCCTTAGACCTTTTTTCCTGTCTCTGTGTTAATGAGCGGGCATGAGTTGAGTTCTCATTTTCATTAGCCAGAGTTTCTGATACACCGGACCGGCTCATTCTGTTTTAGTTTGTAGAAAAAGCATTTGTGACATTTCGGGCTAATTGGCAACACCTTTAAACCGAGCATAATCCCATTTAAAGCTCTTTATCCCTGCTTGTTTAAGAACCGTTCTGTGAAATGACGATGGACCAGTCGCAAATACAACAACATAAGCGGAGGAACAACCACTACTAAACCAGCACTGTTTGTCTTGGAACTCTTTGTGTTTCCTTAACCCATTCTGACCTGAGATCAGATTCATACGAGTTTCCACTGGACACACACTGGTCTGATGAACCCATTCTGACCTGAGATCAGATTATAAAAATGTCAGTCGTTCTTCGAATTTTTCAAAAATAGCAGACCTACAAGCTCGTATCGCGCCACTCGGTGGCGCGATATGAGCTTGTAGATCTGCTATTTTTCAATAGCTAAAGCATAACATGATGCTGACACCAAAATGGGTGCCCGGTCAGAATGGGTTAAGCAAAACCGCCGCCCGCCCGCTCTTACAAAACCGACAGTTGGGGAGACACGACACACTGTACTTTGTGAAGTTTTACTGGAACAAAATAACTGAGCAGGTACCGTACTGTAGCAGCGGAACCTTTGAGAAGTGGCCGAGGCTATATTGGCTCCAACCCAGGCACATATTGAACAGCACCTAACAGTTTTAA
The DNA here is from genome assembly GCF_963924005.1 of Protomyctophum bolini. Lineage (NCBI taxonomy): Eukaryota > Metazoa > Chordata > Actinopteri > Myctophiformes > Myctophidae > Protomyctophum > Protomyctophum bolini. The sequence goes on along the minus strand of NC_137876.1, from coordinate 7,691,457 downwards.
ATCCGTCTGTGTGCCCAGCATCTGATGTGGGAGGGACTGGGAAAGGCTTTCTGTGAGCGCACCGGGAGATTTTTATATTTGAGCGTAGCGTGTGTGTGCGTGTGTGCGTGTGCACGTGTGTGTGTGCGTGTGCACGTGTGTGTGTGTGTGTGTGTGTGTGTGTGTGTGTGTGTGTGTGTGTGTGTGTGTGTGTGTGTGTGTGTGTGGACAATGACAGTATCTGTGGTGCCAGAGGAACTGACGAGCAGGTGGTCTGAGTGGGATTGAGCATACTCTCTCTCCCTCCTATTCACACTAGCTTGTCCATCCTTCCATCCCTCTCTCTCTCTCTCTCTCTCTTTCTCTCTCTTTCTTTCTCCCAAATTTTCCTCATTCGACATTATTTATTATTTATTTTGGTCGTTGGTTGAATCATGATGTATTGTTCCAGCCAAATAAGGCAAGCTACTGTAACTGTACTTTCTGCAGGGATGGAAATGCTTTAGAATAGATGCCATATGATATGAAAATGAATAATATACGTGGACACGATGACACATAATACGGGGGGGCTTCGACACCTGTGCTTGAATGAATCTTTGAAGTTGTCCTGAATAAAACATTACAGGAACTCTCCTCTTCTCTTACAAAGGCTGTACAATGTTACATGACTGCATGACTCAGAGGACTCTGGACAATGCTCCCCCCCCCCCCCCCCCCCTCCCACACACACACACACACACACACACACACACACACACACACACACACACACAGGCATGCATTGCATACCATCACTAGCCAGATGTCTCCCGAACTGCACCGCTAAAACAGCCATTGTATTGATCGCTTGAGTGACATGCTTCAGTGACGTTCCATTTAGCTGATGTGAATGTACATTTAACACACGCACACACAAGGACACACATGGACACACACACACACACACACACACACACACACACACACACACACACACACACACACACGCCTTCTGGTTGGTGCTGGTGACAGGCTGCTGTATGTGGATGCACGTACAGTACGCTCACACGCACATGCGCACGCACACACACACTCACACACACACTCTCCTGCAGCCCCGGGGCAATGCACTGTATGGTGCCGTGCACGTAGCGATGGCCATCAAGCATTCCCAGCGATGGCCGAGTATGAACCATATGCCGCGCTGACGCATGGTTGACCTGTTTGGACGTGGATATGTTGGCACCGTGTGTCAGTGTCGGGTCCATTCAGAGCGGCGCGTTGTTGATCTGTCACTACGGCAACGTGACGAGACCTGGTGGCCCCTAGTTATGGATGTATTCACCAAGTATTTTACTACAGTAGACCTGGTGGCCCCTACACTGTAAAAACTATGACTAGGGTTTACTCATTTAAAATGCTGTCACAGTGTGACATCTAATAACATTGAATAGAATTTAAGCTCTGAAAAATGAGTTATATTTACTAGATATTTGTAGATATTGATTTATATTTACTAACTATTTCTTTGAAATTGATTATTTTCTACTCATAATTTGACTGGATTATGATAGAAATTGATTAAGTTTTATTCATTATTTGATTGAAATTGATTAACGTTTATTAAATTTTTGTTAGAAATTGATTATTTTTTACTCATCATTTATTTGAAATTGATTTAAATTGACTAATTATTTGTTTAAAATTGATTATCTTTTACTCATTATTGGATTTAAATTGATTTAAATTTACAAATTATTTGTTTAAAATTGATTATTATTTACTCATTATTTGATTTAAATTGATTAACATTTATAAATTATTTGTTAGAAATTGATTATTTTTTACTCATCATTTATTTGAAATTGATTTAAATTGACTAATTATTTGTTTAAAATTGATTATTTTTTACTCATTATTTGATTTAAATTGATTTAAATTTACTAATTATTAGTTTAAAATTGATTATTATTTACTCATTATTTGATTTAAATTGATTAACATTTACTAATTATTTGTTATAAATTGATTATTTTTTACTCATCATTTCTTTGAAATTGATTTATTTTTACTTACTATTTCCTTGAAATTGAGTATTTTTTACTAATTGTGTGATTATAATCGATTTAAATTTATAATATTTGTCTTTGAAATGTATTGTTTTAATTGATATCGCATTACTTAATTTTTTTATGAATGTCCATTTTGTTACCATATATATATATATATATATATATATATATATATACATATATACAGTATATAATCTACTCTATGTATTGAGCAGATTATACACTATGGTAACAAAAGTGACATTTATAATAATAGATTTAAAGTAATGTGATATCAATTAAAACAATCAATTTCAAAGAAAAACATTATAAATGTAAATCAATTATAATCACACAATTAGTAAAAAAAAAACTCAATTTCAAGAAATGGTAAGTAAAAATAAATCAATTTCAAAGAAATGAGTAAAATAAAGTATCAATTTCTAACAAACAAATAGGACAGAACAAATTAATAAATTAATTTAAGTAATTTGGTGTCCATAATATTAAAACTCAGGTTTAAACATTGCAGGTACAGATGAATAAGAATACCATTGTAAATGTGTTCAACACAACTGCAGTTTACTCAAGTAAACAATGTATACAATATAAACATGGTACAATATACATTATAATTATAAACATGGTACAATAAAACACAATAAAACCATCACACACACACATTTGATTTGACTTCTTGAAGAGGCAGACATATTCAACAAAAAATAATACAACATGGTACAATAAAACCATCACACACACACACACACACACACACACACACACAAAAAAATGATTTGACCTGTTGAAGAGGCATAGACATATTCAACTAAAATAAATAAAACTTGGTACAATAAAACCATCACACACACACACACACACACACACACACACACACACACACACACACACACACACACACACACACACACACACACACACACACACACACACACAATTTGATTTGACCTGTTGAAGAGGCATAGACATATTCAACGAAAAATTATAAAACTTGGTACAATAAAACCATCACTCAGACAGACAGACACACAATTTGATTTGACCTTTTGAAGAGCAACAGCACAACATGGTACAATAAAACCATCTCACACGCGCGCGCACACACACACACACACACACACACACACACTTTGACCTGTTAAAGAGGCAGACATTTTCAAGAAAACAAACTATATATATATATATATATATATATATATATATATAAAACAAATTACCGGGACAACCTGGGCATGTAAAAAAAATCTAAAACACTCATGTGTTTTTGGACAAGGTGCAAAAGCCTGTCCCAATATTAAATCAAAATATGATGCCACTACCCCTGTCCCAATATTAAATCAAAATATGATGCCACTACCCCAAGTGAGTATGCTTATTTAGAAGATATTTAGATTTCGTAGAACCACCACCTCCAGAAAAACAAAAAAAAATAATTATTAAATTAAAAATTACTGTGATACAGTAATTTCCTTAACATTACAACAGTACATACAGTACATACATACAGTATGTATATGTTCCCTGAGCCAGGTTATTTATCAACGTTAACACTAACCCAAACCCTATTAGGGAACATAGGGCTTCTTAATCTATTTTTTTTTTAAGGCTGTGCACCTTTGGGGTCAGCTTTAAGGAATCGAGCTCCAGCAGGACTTTCTGGAAGAACTCAAATGTATATTTGAGCTCTTTGGGATATGCCAAATTGACGACGTATATCAATCCAATGAGTATGGCACAGGCCCTTGAAAAGTTGCCCACATTACGCACTACTTTGATGCCATCTATGACAATTCCAACGTCACTTGGACCCTCGGAGGTAGCTCTGATGCTGTAGATGGTCATCTTGGTAAGATCAAGGTCTTCTGCCACAGGGTCATCAGCATGCTGAAATTGTCAGACAGTCAAAGAGGGGAAAGTTATATATTTTTTTAATTTTATCCCACGATTTTGTAACACATTTTTCACCCCTGTGTAAATTATGTAATGCGATCCTGGGCTCTACACACCCTCCACCCTAGTCCCCATATATGGGGGACATGGGGAGAGCAACGGACTCATGCCTGAGTGTCCAAGTTGCTCCTTTTCACCTGACAGGGGAGTTTCCCTGGTTGGATGTAGCACGTGAAAGGAACACGTTATTCCAACCAGTTCCTTTCCCCTCCATCAGGCGCCCCGGCTGGCCAGGGGGAGGCAGTTTAGAGACCGGGATTACTGCATGTTTTTGTAAGGGTACCTACCCTAGGGGACACGGGGAGAACATGCAAACTCCACACAGAAAGGCCCTTTGGCCAACCCCGCCTCGGGTATGGGAATCGAACCCAGGACCTTCTAGCTGTGAGGCGACAGCACTACCAACTGTGCCACCGTGCCCCGCAAAGAGGGGAAAGTTATAATGGAACACCTCCCAAAATGGTGCCAACACTTTGGACTGGGCCTGTCATTGCTATTTCAAATAAAGCAATCAATTTACATCCTTTATTATTTTGTATAATGTGCAAAAGCATAATGTCACTTAAAAGGGTTCTTTATACAATTTATTATGCAAAAATAGTCAATTTACAAACCCACAATGTGGGTTCCTATTGTGTAAGCCAGTAATGAGTGTTACTATATTTAAAAACATCACATCAGTTCAACAATTCAGTGACACCATTGATGAACCGAGTCAAAATTCTAGATAAAATACATATTATTTTCCTGCCAACTGTGTATTGATGAATATCTTACTCTACTTTCACCCTCAGGCTGGTCACCTGTCAACCAGTCTCTATATGGCACTTCTCATTCCTGATGCTTGAATCATCCACAGCAGGATCAACATCGATCCTTATTGTAAAAGGTCTGGAGGAACTCTGACATTCGTGTGTCTAAATAATTATATAGACTTTAAACGAGGATGAGCATTTAAACCCTCTTATTTCAGAAGTAGTACTGAAAACAAAGCCTTTAAACACACAAAGGATGTAAACTATACTGTATTACTGAACAAAACTCAGTTTGTCAAGAATTGCAGGGATAAATCAATTTACTATATTAAGCAGTTACTAACGGGAGGTCTGACTTAAGGGCAGACCCCACCACCACCAAGACATGCCAGGTAGACACCTGCTATATTTTAAGATGCACTTCGACTTACATCATACACTTTCAAAAGTACTCCAGTGTCTTCTCCCAGATAAACCATCAAGCAGCGAATGATGACTTCTCTGGTCTTGTTGATGTCAGGGTTGCTTGGAGACTGAAATTACAAAAGGAAACAAAGATTCAAGTTCATAATGCAAAAATTGTCCACCGATCTAAAGTTGTTGTAAACACTGATTCAAACTAAAAGTGCATCTTCTTAACATATCAGGCTTATAAGGAAACCCCTATCAAAATCATTCAGGTAATATGTTACTATGTCCAATGAAAACACTTCCTGTCATTTTTCAGTCAGTTTTTCAGACACCAGCTGACTTCAGGAGGTCATTGTTCCCAGTAAATAAAGAAAATGTATAGCACATGAGCCTACACATACACCTCCTACAACCACTACATCTTGCATACTGTATGGATTAAAGTTCCAGAGGTGCCCGCCCTTTTTTTATTTGAGAGCTACTTTCAGAATGACAAGCTGAAGTAGATCTACCCACCAAAGACATTTTTTTTGTTGTCAATTTAGTCACCTTAATACAAGTGGCAGATTTTTTTAACATTTAAATAATCACACCCATGTGAAGTGAGGGGTACTTTACCAACCCTGATCATTTTACATCATCGCAATATCATAACATAACATCATAAGGCCGATTTACCAGTCCCAGACTGAACTTTGCTTGAGGTGCGTTGGAGCCGCTGTTGTTATGGGGGGGCATACTTTGGATTAAGGTTGGTGAGGGGCAGGCCGGGGTGCGTTAAGACGACCAGATTAAGGTTGGTGAGGTGTGCGTTAAGGGTTGGGAGAGGGTTACGGTTAGGTTTAGGTGTGCTGCCCCTTGGGAGGTTAGGGTTTAGGTGTGCTGCCCCTTGGGGAGGTTAGGGTTAGGGTGAGGGTTTGAGATATCGGACCAATGGTATGTCTAGCCAGACTAGTTTCCCCGTTTCCACTTTGTATGAGAAGCTACTATGATCCTGGTTGTAGATTAATCTTTAAATCCAACCTGCATCATACAGTCGTATCTCATAGTAGTATGATCACAAAATGCTTGAAATAAAATAGCAAATATAATAATCAAAGAGTATTTGAACAATACCGTGAGTAGTATGGCCTGTAACTTCACCCCCATGGCTCCACCCTTGGTGTTGAAGAGGTCCATTAGACTAGGAGTGTACTCGTCGAGCTTGGACATGAATGTTGATTCAAGGGACAGCGTTGTTATCCTCAGGAACTCATCCACGATCTGAAAGACAAAACAATGGAACTATCTTACCTAAACATACAATACCATTTTATGAACTCCATTTATGCTGATAGCTAAATCATCTGTGTTTTCACATTTACTTAATGATTTTAAATTAGTATCGTTATAACTGTACAATTACACATGTACATTTTCACAACAATCTGCTAATATTTCTAATTAGGGTGCACTTGTAACTCACATGAGGTATTTCAAATAGAGCAGGCCATCTGGCTTTGAGGTCCTCAATGCTGGGTGACTTGTTGATGATTTCTTGTCTTCGATGTGCGAATGTCTTTGTCATTTTTTCTTTTATCAATGTGTTATTGTCTCTTTTCATTACTTCACTAAGCAACTGAATCCTCTCTTCTTCTTGACTTTTTTCATCCTCACCTGCCGGGTATGGAGGGAGGAAGTTCACTTCTGCCTTCCGTGGCTTTTTTACACCCTTTGCAGATTTCTGGTCCTCAGGGTCCTTATTTTTCAGTGTATTGCACATCACCTCAGGATTGTTGAAGCGTCTGAGCTTGGTCCTATGATTTGCTACCTTGTTTTTTATGTATTCTACCCAGCCTAGGTAACCCGCGTAGGCAGTAGGCTCCGTGAGACAAGGATGTTTCAAAAGCAGTGCTTTAGCAACATGAATTCTGTCATGTTTATCTGGATAGGCTTTATATTCAGTCATGGCTATAACCAGCTTTTCAAGTATGTCTTTCTTGACCAATAAGTGAGATATAGGTTTTCCAGTCTTTTTGTATTCTGCATTGCCCTTTTCAAGGCACAACTCGACTTCATTGTCAAACTTGGGAATTGGGAATGGGTTTGGCCATGGCTTATGTGTAGCTTCGTTTGGCAGGATGCTGGAGTTCTGTGCATTAGATGACCCTGCATCGGACGCTGTCAAATCTGCACTAGCACTGGACTGTGTACCAGAAGGGCTAGAATGTGTATCTGGTACACTGGACTGAGATGCAAAGGACTCTGCATAAGAGGACTCTGCATAGGATTCACTGGGCTCCGTTAAAGATTCATAGTTACAGTCAGTTGATGGTTGATTTAACAAACTGTCAACTGTTAAATAGGTCAGAAGTGATTGGGCTGAGTAGTCGAGCTTGATCGTGTCTAGATTTTTTATCTGGTTAGTCCTACGGAGACTAAAATACTTGTCGAACTCCAAGTCATAGTAGCTAATCTTGAAGTCGTAAGAAAGTTCAAAAGTGTCCTTCAAGACGGTTTGGAGCTCCTCCACAGTGGGTGGAATTCCATCGGCAAGGACCAACTTCTCAATCCGGTCTTCATCAATGACTACTCTGAGTTTTGCCTCCATCTCTGCCTGCCTGAAAATAATGTAAATAGACAAAAGGATATATGAGAACAAACATACAGTAGTAAAAAAGTTCAATACATAGCCAGGAGAAGAATTGTAAAAAACATTCAAATTAACCAAAACAGAATATTAAGGTATTTAAATATAACATTCGACATTATTTATAAAGGAAATATAATTATGAAATGTCATGTGACCACTAAAATCCTTTGTACTGTAGGCTGTTTTTCACTCATGAAACTACAATTGTAAAAGTGTAAAGGTTCACATTACATTACCGAAAATTAACAACTGATGTAACGCTTGAGTGTAACCAAGCGTTTTCCTTCCACATTGTATGCAGCCAAGGGGTACACATCACCAAGCTTCTGTTGTTCCAAAAGAGCCATTCTCCCAGAGTTCTCCAGTTGGAAAGATCTCAGGTGCTCCTCATACCAGGCAGCAAGCAACTTTACAATAAAATGTACACAGTTGTCCAAAATGGCTATCTGAATAATCTCAGCAAAGTCAGGTAGTCCACCAGTGGAGCCATAAGACAAGATCATGCCAACAGTGTACTTTGTTCCACAGTAGGTGACAGAGCTAGCCAATGTTACAGTCGACATAAGTGGTGATGTTTCTCTCAAAGCTTCCTGTATGTCTGAATGCAGCAAATCTAAAGGCATTACAGATGTTTTTGTGACATGCAATGCTTGATTTCCAACATCTGTATGCAAGGTGTATGCCATCATCATCTGGTGTCTTGTAGCAAGGGTTAACAACACATTTTTGAAATTCTTTGCGCACCTCACAACTTCCTTAAAACATTTGTGTTTTGCTTCAAAGCGCATTGTCCATACACCAACTAAAGGCCCATATTGTTCAATCAATGCAGGGTAATGTTCCAAAAAATGGTGCTTAGGTAACAGTGACACTTCAGGAAAAACAGATTGGAATCTCTCACGATGCTCTGATATTTTACAGGATAGGTAGGCAAGACTTTCAACTGTGTGAACAGGGGCAACCACCAATTCAACAATGTCTTTTAAAGTTAATAGAAGCTCCCAGGCAGAATCGCCCTCAGGCACGCGTGAGCCAACAATGAGTGGCAACAACCGTATCAGGGCCCAGTTTTCATGGGCATTTCCACCTATAGTTTTACGTCGATGGTGGGTTTCAGGGATAGTTTGAGGTTTGTTGACTTTGTCTGAGCCCGTATAAGGAAACTTTGCAATCAACTCGTTTAGTTCAGGCAAATCGAAATATCTTTTTTGGGTGAAAAGATGAAAACACAATGATAATTCCCTTGGGACTATGCCTTCAAAAAGGTCATGTAGTACGTCTGGTGGGTACCCCGAGACAAAGTGAAAGTGTTTCAGTGCATCAGTCAGTGGACAGGATCGCTTTACGCCAAAGCTATGAAGTAATTTTGGATCTTCACTCACAGTTTTCACGTGTAAACTATGGTTCTGCTTTGTCCGAGGAGGAAACTCTCCAGTACTCACTTCATGTGTCTGGTATGTTGATGAATGTCCAAGACAAAATCTACAGACATATGGCCCTGTAAAGCTTTCAACTAATCCACTGATTGAATGTGCACCCAGATTATCTGCTGCAACACAGTGTACAGTCCCTTTAATATTTTTTCCAATGCTGGAAATGAAAATGCCTTCCTGTTCTAGAATGGCAAGATCCTTCAATAGTGGTTCCAAAATGACTTTGTATGTAAAACGTTTGACATCAACAGCTTTACAAAGTAAAGCCAAGTTTATTGACTTCAATGCAGATTGCAATTCAGACGGCACATTTGCCAAAGTCCAATAAACAGCCGTTATTTTGTGTTTTTTTCTCGAAGTTCCTAACGGATTGCACGCCTCAAAGTCGTCAGCAAATAAAATGATAGATAGTCTCGTTTCTTCTCCACTATTGAAGGGATTTTGCTTGTACAATTTACCATCAAAAATTGACTTGTAGCAAGTACTATCTGGATGTCTGATTAAGATTCCCTCTGCAATATCTCTATTCTTTAAAATTGCCTGCAAAGACTTGAGAATAGGCACATATTGAAATGTTTTCTTTTCTTGAGAATGAAGAATATATTCAATAGGCTCAACAAACTGGAAATTCTTCTTAAAATAACTCCTCCTTTTAAAAGCTGAACCAAGTGGACCATCTGCTTTAAGTGCTGCACTAATGGGATGGAAGTTACACAAATTGTCTGCCAAGTCAGTTATGATGGCCTGGTCAACAATGCATTCTTTACTTGCCAGTGTTGAATCAAGTATGTTTCTAACAACTGCAACAGATGCTGAAGATGAAATGAACTGAAGGTCTTCAACCAAGGCATTTATGCACGTCAGTGATACATTATGAATGCATTCTAACTTCAGCAGAAGTAAGCCAATGTTTTGAGTAACTAAGTGTGAGGCTCTTTCAGAAGTTGAAGTGTCCTGATCACAATCAAAACTAGTGCCCTCACCACCATCACTATCCTCTAGTAAATCAGAATTGTCAACAGAATGGTCAACAGTCAGATTGCTATAGCTCTCATACACATCTTGCTTAAGATCACTACAGGAACAGGATTTGTGATTTCTACTTTTGTGTTTCCGAAATGTACTGTAGATATTTGTACTATAGTTGCAACCTTCAAATACACAAATTACAGTTTCGTAGTTCTTCAGATGATTTCCAATATGCTGAAAATAGTCCTTCTCTGTTGACAAACAAACACTGCAAACTAAGCACTTAAAAGAAGATGTTATTTCTGTCTGTAGAACTTCATCAGCTGGATGGTTTCTGTATAAGTGTTGGCGAAGAGAAGCCTGTGTTTTAAATGTGCATGGGCAACTGTCATATAAACAGGGCTTTGATTGTCCATGGCCAAAGTTGTGTTGTAGTCTGTAATGCTTGAGAAGACTCCCCTTTGTGGTAGAAACAGCCTTGCAGATTTTACATTGCCATGCCATGGATCAAAACCTAAGTACCAAAATTGAGAGAGATGAGGTGGGGGCCTTAATTCCATGTTTATAATTTACCACACTGTAACCAAAATTGTGTTCAATGTTTATTCAATTGGCTAAAATTAAATTAAATTAAATGTGGTTTGAAGTAATGCAAAGTATTTTTGGCTTGAACATTTAAAGGGATATTTCCTTTCCTACTCAGTCTTATGTGAACACCCCAGACAGTTTTTAAGTTGCTTGATTCAGTATTTAGATATTTCATATAAAGTTTTGCTGCCCTGCACTGTCTGGTGTGGTCACATAAGCCTGAGTAGATGATAAAATGACAATCAAAAGATAAAGTGAAATATAACCTTTATCAAATGGCTACAGGAACTGTGTCAAGCCTGGCGCAAAATCAATAAGTTGAAGTGTAAATCTAGGACTCATAATGATGTACCGTGCATGTTCAAACCACATATACTTTACATTATTCCACACATTTATTTTGTTATTATTTTTTTTTCAACAATAGCCAATTTAACATTATTTTAGATGGGGGTCTTTGGCCCAATGTATATTCATGTGGGGGTCTTTGACAGGAATGGTTTGAGAACCACTGAATTGCATGTACATTATACATTACATACCTATTGATATGATTCAGTCAGTAGTTTAACCAGGAACCCTGCTTCTGGAATCCTGGAAACTGCATCTGAAGAGATATTTAGATTAACTTATTCAGTGTAATCAATACTATTATATACACATAACAGGGTACATACATAACACTGGCAGTGTTTCCTGTGTGTTATTATGTGGCCACCATGCAATCATAATGGGGGTTCCAGATGGTCCCCAGCTAAATGATGGAAAGCTGGCAACAAAAATGACCCTTGTAGATCAAATGGACGAGTAAGGGTCAGTTTGGTTCATACACTCAATTAGAATTACATTTTTGAGGGGCGCTAGCCTTTAGTTAGTCTTTAGTTCAATGTTTGTTTTGCAAACGCCATTGACAATGAAGGGAAAATGTACATCATAATGTAACTCATTACGTCATATTGTCTCTTCATTGATAATGGCATTAAATGCAGTCACATGTAATTCATAGTTCCTCACCTGAGTCACGTCCAACAACAAGAATGTGAGCGGTGGGTGGAATCACAAGCAGAGTCCTGCAAAAATGAAAGTAGATTAGCATATATGCCCATTAAAAGGCATCAGCCAGCCTATAATGTTACATGCAGTGTTAGGAAAGTTCACTTTCTACATAAACTAGTTCAGGTCACAGTTTTGCCTACTGTCAGCTGTCCAGATATTAAATTAAATTTCAGAATGGTAGACCAAAATTATTGCCACAACCCATAACCATAGAACCACAGAATAAAGTCCAAACCTTAAAGAAAGCCCAAATCACTTTGGGCTTTAGTTAGTCTTTAGTTCAATGTTTGTTTTGCAAACGCCATTGACAATGAAGGGAAAATGTACATCATAATGTAACTCATTACGTCATATTGTCTCTTCATTGATAATGGCATTAAATGCAGTCACATGTCATTCATAGTTCCTCACCTGAGTCACGGCCAAGAACAAGAATGTGAGCGGTGGGTGGAATCACAAGCAGAGTCCTGCAAAAATGAAAGTAGATTAGCATATATGCCCATTAAAAGGCATCAGCCAGCCTATAATGTTACATGCAGTGTTAGGAAAGTTCACTTTCTACATAAACTAGTTCAGGTCACAGTTTTGCCTACTGTCAGCTGTCCAGATATTAAATTAAATTTCAGAATGGTAGACCAAAATTATTGCCACAACCCATAACCATAGAACCACAGAATAAAGTCCAAACCTTAAAGAAAGCCCAAATCACTTTGGGCTTTAGTTAGTCTTTAGTTCAATGTTTGTTTTGCAAACGCCATTGACAATGAAGGGAAAATGTACATCATAATGTAACTCATTACGTCATATTGTCTCTTCATTGATAATGGCATTAAATGCAGTCACATGTAATTCATAGTTCCTCACCTGAGTCACGTCCAACAACAAGAATGTGAGCGGTGGGTGGAATCACAAGCAGAGTCCTGCAAAAATGAAAGTAGATTAGCATATATGCCCATTAAAAGGCATCAGCCAGCCTATAATGTTACATGCAGTGTTAGGAAAGTTCACTTTCTACATAAACTAGTTCAGGTCACAGTTTTGCCTACTGTCAGCTGTCCAGATATTAAATTAAATTTCAGAATGGTAGACCAAAATTATTGCCACAACCCATAACCATAGAACCACAGAATAAAGTCCAAACCTTAAAGAAAGCCCAAATCACTTTGGGCTTTAGTTAGTCTTTAGTTCAATGTTTGTTTTGCAAACGCCATTGACAATGAAGGGAAAATGTACATCATAATGTAACTCATTACGTCATATTGTCTCTTCATTGATAATGGCATTAAATGCAGTCACATGTAATTCATAGTTCCTCACCTGAGTCACGTCCAACAACAAGAATGTGAGCAGTGGGTGGAATCACAAGCAGAGTCCTGCAAAAATGAAAGTAGATTAGCATATATGCCCATTAAAAGGCATCAGCCAGCCTATAATGTTACATGCAGTGTTAGGAAAGTTCACTTTCTACATAAACTAGTTCAGGTCACAGTTTTGCCTACTGTCAGCTGTCCAGATATTAAATTAAATTTCAGAATGGTAGACCAAAATTATTGCCACAACCCATAACCATAGAACCACAGAATAAAGTCCAAACCTTAAAGAAAGCCCAAATCACTTTGGGCTTTAGTTAGTCTTTAGTTCAATGTTTGTTTTGCAAACGCCATTGACAATGAAGGGAAAATGTACATCATAATGTAACTCATTACGTCATATTGTCTCTTCATTGATAATGGCATTAAATGCAGTCACATGTAATTCATAGTTCCTCACCTGAGTCACGTCCAACAACAAGAATGTGAGCGGTGGGTGGAATCACAAGCAGAGTCCTGCAAAAATGAAAGTAGATTAGCATATATGCCCATTAAAAGGCATCAGCCAGCCTATAATGTTACATGCAGTGTTAGGAAAGTTCACTTTCTACATAAACTAGTTCAGGTCACAGTTTTGCCTACTGTCAGCTGTCCAGATATTAAATTAAATTTCAGAATGGTAGACCAAAATTATTGCCACAACCCATAACCATAGAACCACAGAATAAAGTCCAAACCTTAAAGAAAGCCCAAATCACTTTGGGCTTTAGTTAGTCTTTAGTTCAATGTTTGTTTTGCAAACGCCATTGACAAAGAAGGGAAAATGTACATCATAATGTAACTCATTACGTCATATTGTCTCTTCATTGATAATGGCATTAAATGCAGTCACATGTCATTCATAGTTCCTCACCTGAGTCACGGCCAAGAACAAGAATGTGAGCGGTGGGTGGAATCACAAGCAGAGTCCTGCAAAAATGAAAGTAGATTAGCATATATGACCATTAAAAGGCATCAGCCAGCCTATAATGTTACATGCAGTGTTAGGAAAGTTCACTTTCTACATAAACTAGTTCAGGTCACAGTTTTGCCTACTGTCAGCTGTCCAGATATTAAATTAAATTTCAGAATTGATAATGGCATTAAATGCAGTCACATGTAATTCATAGTTCCTCACCTGAGTCACGTCCAACAACAAGAATGTGAGCGGTGGGTGGAATCACAAGCAGAGTCCTGCAAAAATGAAAGTAGATTAGCATATATGCCCATTAAAAGGCATCAGCCAGCCTATAATGTTACATGCAGTGTTAGGAAAGTTCACTTTCTACATAAACTAGTTCAGGTCACAGTTTTGCCTACTGTCAGCTGTCCAGATATTAAATTAAATTTCAGAATGGTAGACCAAAATTATTGCCACAACCCATAACCATAGAACCACAGAATAAAGTCCAAACCTTAAAGAAAGCCCAAATCACTTTGGGCTTTAGTTAGTCTTTAGTTCAATGTTTGTTTTGCAAACGCCATTGACAAAGAAGGGAAAATGTACATCATAATGTAACTCATTACGTCATATTGTCTCTTCATTGATAATGGCATTAAATGCAGTCACATGTCATTCATAGTTCCTCACCTGAGTCACGGCCAAGAACAAGAATGTGAGCGGTGGGTGGAATCACAAGCAGAGTCCTGCAAAAATGAAAGTAGATTAGCATATATGACCATTAAAAGGCATCAGCCAGCCTATAATGTTACATGCAGTGTTAGGAAAGTTCACTTTCTACATAAACTAGTTCAGGTCACAGTTTTGCCTACTGTCAGCTGTCCAGATATTAAATTAAATTTCAGAATTGATAATGGCATTAAATGCAGTCACATGTAATTCATAGTTCCTCACCTGAGTCACGTCCAACAACAAGAATGTGAGCGGTGGGTGGAATCACAAGCAGAGTCCTGCAAAAATGAAAGTAGATTAGCATATATGCCCATTAAAAGGCATCAGCCAGCCTATAATGTTACATGCAGTGTTAGGAAAGTTCACTTTCTACATAAACTAGTTCAGGTCACAGTTTTGCCTACTGTCAGCTGTCCAGATATTAAATTAAATTTCAGAATGGTAGACCAAAATTATTGCCACAACCCATAACCATAGAACCACAGAATAAAGTCCAAACCTTAAAGAAAGCCCAAATCACTTTGGGCTTTAGTTAGTCTTTAGTTCAATGTTTGTTTTGCAAACGCCATTGACAAAGAAGGGAAAATGTACATCATAATGTAACTCATTACGTCATATTGTCTCTTCATTGATAATGGCATTAAATGCAGTCACATGTAATTCATAGTTCCTCACCTGAGTCACGGCCAAGAACAAGAATGTGAGCGGTGGGTGGAATCACAAGCAGAGTCCTGCAAAAATGAAAGTAGATTAGCATATATGACCATTAAAAGGCATCAGCCAGCCTATAATGTTACATGCAGTGTTAGGAAAGTTCACTTTCTACATAAACTAGTTCAGGTCACAGTTTTGCCTACTGTCAGCTGTCCAGATATTAAATTAAATTTCAGAATTGATAATGGCATTAAATGCAGTCACATGTAATTCATAGTTCCTCACCTGAGTCACGTCCAACAACAAGAATGTGAGCGGTGGGTGGAATCACAAGCAGAGTCCTGCAAAAATGAAAGTAGATTAGCATATATGCCCATTAAAAGGCATCAGCCAGCCTATAATGTTACATGCAGTGTTAGGAAAGTTCACTTTCTACATAAACTAGTTCAGGTCACAGTTTTGCCTACTGTCAGCTGTCCAGATATTAAATTAAATTTCAGAATGGTAGACCAAAATTATTGCCACAACCCATAACCATAGAACCACAGAATAAAGTCCAAACCTTAAAGTAAGCCCAAATCACTTTGGGCTTATCCAAATTAATTCCTAATTATTATTATCATCATCATTATTCATTTTATGTTATATTTTTACATTTTGGGGAAAAAAATAGCCAACTCTGAGGTGCCCACAACGTTTAGGTGCCCTGTGCACAACCTTCCTGCACCCTTTTGCAATGTGAAATGCCACCGAATGTGTTTATAGTTTTCCACTTTGCTTGTCTTTATATGGGAAAATGAACCCCCAACTTGTGAAAGCTCTCACTCACAGCCTGCATATTTCTGCAAATAACTGATCCACAAGCTCAAAGTGTCACGGACGTGAGGGGTTGTAAGCTTGTAGATCAGCGCGCATTTTCAGCACGGAACACGTATGACGAATATACATCAGCCTCCACTCACTCAGTTCACTGCATGTGGGAGGGTTTTTTGCCGAGGCGATTAATGTACAGAGTCTACAGACAGCGCTCCTCGACGCTAAATAAATAATTGGAAGCTTTTTTCGGTGGCACCGTGGAACATATGTTTACAACAAGTTTAACTCAGTGTTTTTGAGTCGGGACACATGTTCTCAAGTCATTTGTGCTGTATCTGGCTGTGACTACAGTGACTGTCTGCGGGGTTTTACACTACATTATGAAGGCCTGCACGACGTGCACGTTGTGTTTTAGCTGGGGGTTTGCCTGGCTGGAAGGTTCGATTTAAATCTGGCACCATGAACAAAGTGAACGCGTTCTCAATAACTTTAAACCAAGGAACCACACAGTCACATGCACACACTGGATAAATGTTTTACATGAAGTCACATCAAATCATGACAGAGCAGACGGGTTCCATCCATGGATCAGACGACATGTTTCAGTTTCAGCTAGGGCTAAACTAAACTTGCAGACAGTAACATAAAACAATGTTCAGCTGCTACAGAAACTTATAATAAACAGATCTTACCTTTCTTTGGGGAAAATGGTCCAGTTAGTTTGTAGTTGCAGACAAAAGAAAAATACAAGCAGCTGCCCGGGCCACCAGCTAGAAGTTGCTAGAAGTTCCAACACCTGCATCGTGTTGAACTGATTGGGGCAGTGATTAACATCTACATACAACCAATGAGTAAAATCTACTCATTTTCTACATCTATCGTTTTTAGTGACACATTATAATTAAATTCTAGTCAGTTATGGAGAGCTGATTTTATTCAGAAAACATTGTGTAAATGCAATTCATAAATAACTAAAATTGGTATGAAAACAGCTTCTCCCATATGAATAAAACTTACATAATTCCTGCATAATTGCAATGACTCAACAATACAATTAAATTCTACTCAGTGAATCCTACCTGATTTTATGCAAAGAAAGTTGAGTAAAATACAGTGCATTATATCGTTTAATTCAGCTCAATATCATTGTAAACGGCACACAGTCCTTTTTATAAGCAACATGAATACATATTTATTAATTAAATATTACTTCAGCCCAGTCTCACTTTTTAGGGTGTAGTTATGGATGTATTCACTAAGTATTTTACTACAGTATCTACGGCAATGTGACGAGACCTGGTGGCCCCTAGTTATGGATGTATTCACTAAGTATTTTACTATGTACTGTACGAGTGGTGGAAACGGGCTCACATGTTTTACTTAAGTAAAAGTGTACTGCAATACAGGAATACTCCAGAATTTTAAATGTACTTGAGTAAAAGTGCAAAAGTATCGGCATTGAAATGTACCAAAAGTAAAAGTGCTCATTATGCAGAATGTCTCATTTAAACTTTCAAAATGTATATAAACATCTTTTGAAAATAGCAGCTCTACAAGCTCACAAATGCGTCAGTTATTTTCAAATGGTCGAAATATAATGGCTGTAGAAAGATATGGCTGCCCGTATATATGGCTGCCTGAAGTGGTTAATATAATGTTTTGTAATATTAAAAATCTACAAAGTATACTTTATACTAGCTATAACTAAGTATCTAAAGTTTTCAAATAAATGTACTGTATAGTAAAAGTACAATATTTGCCTCTGAGATGCAGTGGAGTAGAAGTAAAAGTACTGGCAATTGGAAATACTCAAGTGAAGTGCAAATACCTCAACATTGCACTTATACGTGAATGTACTTGGTTTACTTTCCAGCACTGCTATGTACTGTACTATAGCCCTTCCTGTCCTACTGTATAATGGTCAACCTTCCTCCACAGCAGACATGTTGATATATATGTACTGTACTGTATGTGTCATACAGTACATGGTCAAGCAACTCTAGAAGGTGATAACATTAACCCATTCTGACCTGAGATCAGATTCACACGAGGACACACACTGGTCTGATTAACCCATTCTGACCTGAGATCAGATTCTAAAAAAATGTCAGTCGTTCTTCGATTTTTCAAAAATAGCAGACCTACAAGCTCGTAGCGCGCCACTCGGTGGCGCGCTATGAGCTTGTAGATCTGCTATTTTTCAATAGCTAAAGCATGACATGATGCCAACACCAAAAGGGGTTCCCGTTCAGAATGGGTTAATTGTGGTGTCACTGTGTCGCCAGCATGTACGGCTCCTGTGCCGTTAATTAAGCCATTATGACCTGACGCCGATTCAGTTTTCTGAAGAAAATAATAATATGTTTCTATGTCAGACGTGTTTCTCAAACCTTTTTATGTCAAGGACCCCCAAAAGTATATGTAATTGGCTGCCGACCCCCAATCTGAAAATGTTATGTTCCAGGGAAGGATTTGAGTTAAAAATGTTCACTGTGAAAGAACATACTGTAATTATATTCAAAGATTTGCGTCACATTTTCACGACGTTTCAAAAATAGCGGATCTACAAGCTCATACCGCGGCACTCGGTGCCGCGCTATGAGCTTGTAGATCTGCTATTTTTCAATAGCTATAAAAAATGAGTTAACTTCATGTTGGCACACACAGGAATTAAGAGGAGCCGGACCAGCAGCCTGGTGCAGTGCCCATGGTCTCAGCTGTGTTTACCTTATAGCTGTGTGGCGCGTCAACAAGTCTGCTGTGTGAGAAAGGACTGCTGTATGCTGGACTCGTATAAATGCGCGAGCATGGATCGCTCTAGCTCAGGCCCAGGGGGGCAACTTTGACCATGGAGAGGGCCACTATATTTCCACACTCGCTCCCTATAGCCGCCATATATTACTGTCGTAGAAAAAATAGCCGATCTACAAGCTTGTAGATCGGCTATTTTTGCTATATATTCAAACTGAAATCTTGAATTGAATTTTTGGAATCTGAATTGGAATCCTAAAAATTAACATTTTTATGTAATTTCAAATGCCAGTTTAAGTATACTTGTGTTGAAGCAATGAGCTATACTAACTAATTTAGACTGAAGTAATAACAGCGGGTCATGTTTGTATACATGTTGTGGAATAGTAACGGCTGAAACCATTATTATATCAGTATTCTATTCTGACTTTAACCTGAGGGCCACATTAAGTGAAGGTGGGGGGGGCCGCATGTGGCCCCCGGGCCACCAGTTGCCCACGTACCCCTGCTCTAGCTATAGAGCCGTATATACACACGGTCAATATGTATGTGGCACACTTTGAACGGTGCCTGTGCGGTCTCTCTGTGAGGCGACTGATGTCAGCATGTCGGTGATTGATTGTCATGAATTATAGATGGCAGCCATGAGCCATATCATGCTGCTGCTGGTCATATAATGCTCCTGCTGGTCAAGTCAGTGGCACATTTTTCCACAGTGTACACTATATAACTGAAGGAAGGGCTTCCAGTGTCCGACTGCTCAGAAACATGTCGTGTTAAAATACCATTCCAGTGGCAAAACATGTCATATTTTCGTCATTACTTTGACCATAATATATCCTATACATTAAAGGGACACTTCACCCTTTTTGCTATTTTTTATTCTTTCAGCGCCATTGCCATAGGTCAATTGAAGCCTATTTTTTTTATACTACGCTTACCGCCATTGCCGTTGATTAATAGCAATTGCGCTTTTATAGTGCATTCGATCAATCGAGCCATAATGCTACTTACGTCAGCCGGTTAGCCCTATGTTGTTAGCACAGCACTGGATCGTCCATCTTAGATCGTCGTCGCCATAACAATCCGTTCTATCCGTTTCTTTCAATGGCCTGTATCTCCTATTCCTTGTCCCAGATGGTCAAAACAACGTTTCTTTGACGGCACAGAGCCGACGATTATGGAGCTCTCCAGTGCCCCGGTTTGGATTCATATTGTAAACGAGGCCTGTCCAGGCTCCGGTCAGCTTCCTAGGATAATGCTACTTCCGGTAGACTGGAAATGTGGCTTTTCAAAATAAGAGCTCAAATGGTCTGGCGTGAATTAGATCAATCAATAAGTGCTAGTGGGCTAAGTGTTAGTGAGGTTTAGAAGATTTAGAACACTTTCCTGGGGGTCTTTATGTGTGTAATATGTGGTTTTAGATATTTTATATTTGTGAACTGTTATAGCAGTGAACCTAGTGTCTCTGATGTCATGGACACTGGGCTCACTTACTTCCTGGACTACATATTGTCTCAGTAAGACAGCCCTCCCCCTATCCACAAGGAGGAGCAGTGCACCAAAGCATTATGGGAATTTTAGTCCAGGAAGTAAGTGAGCCCAGTGTCCATGACATCAGAGACACTGGGCTCACTGCTAAAATCTAAAATATCTAAAATCCACAAATTACACACATAAAGAAGTGTCCCTTTAACAGTTATTATTTTGAAACTTTTACTTATCTTTAAGGATTTTGTCCTTTGCATTTCACCCATTAGGAGCAATGGCCATGAACAGTGGCCATTTTGTTTCTGCAATCCAATTAATTTGAGTGCAACGATAATAAAACATTTGAGGAAAATAAAGAAAATAAAAGAAACATATTTGTTATATATATATATATATATTGCGTGCTGGATTACCTGCTATAAAATCAAACAAACCATGCTGTGGATAATGGTCTGAGTTATATGATGAATTATAACAATAACAATGGTCTAAACATGCACCAGACCACCAGAATGGCCCTTTAATAATGGCTTCTGCAGTACATTAATAATACGGCAACCATCTCATTTTGCATGTCTCTGCCTGTCACTGAGACTTGCCTCAGCCCGGGGCAAAAAAGAAAGAAGGAGCTAGCCAGTTTTAAATATGCAAATATTTTAGGCATTAAGGGCTTGATTTGAATAATGATGTTCAAAGATTAACTGGTTCTTATTGGGCTTCTTTTTTTTTTCTCTCTTGCTGGGGGAGAAGAGGCACGATAACTACGGCTCACTGTCCTTTCCCATTAGCCATTAGACGTCAGGCCTGCAGTAGCAGCGTAGCATGCAAATGGCTGTGTGTGTGTGTGTGTGTGTGTGTGTGTGTGTGTGTGTGTGTGTGTGTGTGTGTGTGTGTGTGTGTGTGTGTGTGTGTGTGTGTGATAAACTTCTGGTCCTTCTTATTAGTGGATGTTTAATTAAAGAGTATTTCTTGGCCTGGCGTTGCCAGCTCTTTATCGTTATCTCGTTATGGCGCTAGAACAGTGAAGGGTTCTGGGAGATCTGGGGAAGAAACGGCGTGAAACAGCTAGACTAGACTGCTGATAACGATAACATTTATCAACTGGCGAAATTAATCTGAAACTACATAATGACAAAAAATTAAGTATTGCTTTCTCCTTCCGACTTAATTGCCCGATATGAAACTCGGCCATCATGAAATACCATTTGAAATCGTTCTCCCTTTGCCGAACACTTTGATTGGAGTTCTAATAAAAAAAAAATAGGTTTTAGTCATTGACACATTTGTAAATAATCCCTCTTGGTTGAAAGTGAAGCGTGCGAGAGAACACATCAGTCATGTTTTGATGTGTGTGTGTGACTGTAACCGTTGGACACTTCCGTCACGGAGGGACTATACTTGTTAATATCGATTGGCTGTTTTGTTAAGTCGTAAAATATGGACCAATACAGGATGCACTTAAGGTAAAGAGGAAATGGGTAATCGTATTGATTATGAAGTGTGATGAAACAGAAAGAGAGAGAGAGTCACTGAAGTCACTGGCTGCTTACAACACCACTGGCTGGCCAGTTGGCCTGACAACGGACTAGCTAATCATAGAGCAATCGTTCCTCGAGGCTATGGGATGTAGTTTATCCTGATAATTGACCTTTTCTTATCATTTGATGCCGGTGGCTGGTGCTGCGTATACGTGACCATGCAGGTCGAGTGCATGATTTAGAAGACATTTGTAGTAATCTGGTCTCAGGTCTCACCCTCAATGGGTTAAAACTGGCACGGCCAAACCTCTACTCCAAATCCTACACGTCACTGACTGATGAAGTGATACCTACACGTACCAGCCAAGTGTCACGCTTCCTATGTTGGTTTGTTTCAAATTAAAAGCCCTAACAAGACTATAGGTTTGACTTAGTCTTGTTAATGCTCTGCCTAGCTGTGATCAAATGCAACTATGTGACTAACTATGACAACGCATGAGAAGCTTGATGGATTAAAACCCATTTTGGGCGTGAACCCCTTTAGGTGTTAGCATTATGTTATGCATTAGCTATTGAAAAATAGCAGATCTACAAGCTCATAGCTACGAGCTTGTAGGTCTGCTGCTTTTGGAAAATCGAAGAACGACTGACATAGAAACATATAGCTTTTCAGAAAACTGTCAGAATGTAGAAGACATTTTTAGAATCTGATCTCAGGTCAAAATGGGTTAAGATCTGTCATACACTGTACAATCCTTTATGCAGGTACATACAGTATGAAGGTTGCAATCCCATTAACTATCCATATTGTTGCCCATCTATATAATGACTACCTGGAAGAGCCTTGCGTAGTAATAATATCACTGCGTGGATATTAGTCTCGTCGCTCTCAGTATTATATTGTTTTCTGCAATGTCCCGCCCCCATATTTGCATACTGGGCCCTGGTTGGTTATAGCCTCATGGCTCCAGACGAATCTGGTTGACTCGTCACCACTTCGGCCGTGAAGTCCTCCCACCGCTGAGAGGGGCCGGACTTAATCTGCCTGGCTGGGACAATAAGCATTGCAAAGGCATATGAAGGCTGGCTATATGCGAGGCTAGTAGTATAGAGGAATATATCTGAGTTATGTGTATTTCTGGTGCATACAGCACGTATACTGCATGTGTACAGTACGTGTGTACTTGCGTGCATGTGAAGTGAGTGAGTGTGAGTGAGTGTGTGTGCGTGAGTGAGTGCGTGTGCGTGTACTTTTGTGCGCTTGTGTGATAATTGTGTGAATTGAGCTGTAAGCCGGGTTGGGGGGGTGTGCATTGACCAGCACATAGCAGGCTATGCTTTGGCAGGTGTGACATGCTGTATGCATGGGCTATCTAAAGTCCCTCAGCCAGCCAGCCTGCCGGCCAGCCATTCAGCCAGCCGGCCAGCCAGCCATTCAGCCAGCCAGCCATTCAGCTAGCCAGCCAGGCAGGCACAGAGAGAGGCAGGACACAGCTGTCTGAACAGGCCTCCATTATCCAGCACTATCTATTGATTCACCCTGTGGGATGTTTCCTCTTTGGCAGGGAGTCATCGCTGAATAACACAAGAACATGCATGCGCACACATACACACACACACACACACACACACACACACACACACACACGCACACGCACACACATGCACACGCATGTGCTTCTGTGACCGTGCGCACAGTGCACACAACTGACTCACGGCTCACGCGGACATTTGCATTGCCATGTGTTGAGATCGATAGCCAGAGGTATTCCGGGGGCCTCGGTTTTTGTTTCTTTATTTATTTTAATGGTCCCTTCTTCAATCAGTGGGGACTGCCCCTCTCTCTCTCTCTCTCTCTCTCTCTCTCTCCCCTGTGCCGGGCGGGTGCTGCTGTTGCCGTGCTGCTGTGTTCTCTATAATTATAGAGCGCGGCGATGGGCAAGGACCCATAAAGAATATCTCTGACGCTATAATTACTTTGGCTGCTCGCAAAATGAATCAGATAGTGTCAATAGGATTAACAAATGGGGTGGGTTTTAATTCTGTCTCCACTGTGCACTATATGCATGCGGCTTCTGGTTCTCCCTGTATTATTATTTTATTTATTTTCCTTATCGAGTCAGTTGTGTGTGTGTGTGTGTGTGTGTGTGTGTGTGTGTGTGTGTGTGTGTGTGTTGTGTGTGTGTGTGTGTGTGTTGTGTGTGTGTGTGTGTGTGTGTGTGTGTGGCGTAGAGAGAAGGTGGAGTATCCTACATCTATTATTATTATTTATCCCGAGGTTTATTGGTTTATTAATGACAAATTCCAAGTTCCAAGCTATTTATTATATTTAGCCTCCTTAATGGGAATCTCACCGTCGAACCAAAGACTGGCGGACGAGGATCGCAACGCGGAAACCAACGGAGCAGTTATTTGTGCATATTATACTCTGACGATCACGTGAACATGTCAATATCTGAGCGTACACAAAACAAACTAGCAAACTAACACGTGCCGTCTAAGCCAGTGTAAACTCCAGATGAC
Source organism: Protomyctophum bolini (assembly GCF_963924005.1). Lineage (NCBI taxonomy): Eukaryota > Metazoa > Chordata > Actinopteri > Myctophiformes > Myctophidae > Protomyctophum > Protomyctophum bolini. The sequence continues at coordinate 7,666,935 of NC_137876.1, read as the reverse complement.
CATAATGACTAATGTATTCTCTCTGTGTGTGTGTGTGTGTGTGTGTGTGTGTGTGTGTGTGTGTGTGTGTGTGTGTGTGTGTGTGTGTGTGTGTGTGTGTGTGTGTGTTCGTGCGCGTGTGTGCGCGTGCGTGCGCTCTTCAGTATTTTTGCCAATGAATAATACATGCGCCTCAGCCTTTGTTTATGTGTGCGACGTAAGGTGCGGAGCCGAGTGTTCCGCGGCTACGCCAAGAATCCCTCTTAACCCATTCTGAACGGGAACCCGTTTTGGTGTTATAGCATCATGTTATGCTTAAGCTATTGAAAAATAGCAGATCTACAAGCTCATAGCGCGCCACCGAGTGGCGCGCTATGAGCTTGTAGGTCTGCTATTTTTTTTAAAATCGAAGAACGACTGACATTTTTTAGAATCTGATCTCAGGTCAGAATGGGTTAATCAGACCAGTGTGTGTCCAGTGGAAACCTCGTATGAATCTGATCTCAGGTCAGAATGGGTTAATGAAACATGTAGCCAGCCGTGCCCTCCCTCCCTCTCGCCGTCTATACTGTGTTTACCGCCGCTATACTAATAATAATAATAAATATGTTGTCTCTCCCTGCTGTCTCTCTCCCAGCGGTTGGAAAAACTACTCATGCATTCTTTACTTTACAGTAAGTAAAAGTACCAGTACAGAGACGGAAGCGATGCACGCATCCGTCTCGTTGACGGCAGACTGCTGGGCGAGCGCTGGCGCTTTGGCATGGGGGGGTCAGATCAACATGGAATGAATTCTGTACTCATGGCCATATAAGGAGCATGTTTTGAGTTTACAGGGTTTGATGAGGTCAGATCAACATTATGGAATGTCCGAACAGGTCAGCTCCATATATGGAGATCTAAGGGTGGTAGCGGGGACATGGGTTTGATGAGGGCCCAGGTGGGGCCTTAATTTTCGGCCTGTTGATGACTCCAGTTTTGGCCGGGCGCGGCTGCACTAATAACGTTGGGGCAGGCCCGTCTAGAGTTTGAATGGACCGGTATCAGTCGGGTATCAGATTCCTCTTCAGTCACCAGAGGAATGATGGATGGAGAAGGATCAACATATGGAATGTCAGAATATGTTCTGACATATATCCATGTATGGAGATCTAAGGGTTTGAGGTCAGATGAGTTGCTGGCCAATATTCAGGGATCAGGGATCTCCATATATGGGCTACAGCAGGTCGCATTTACTATACAGTATGGGCACCATATATGGGGCTGATGTCACGTGATGTCACGATGACCTGGGGGGCTTTCCTATAGGGTGACCAACCAACCAAAACTCACACTAACGGGAAATGTGTTTGTCTGTCAAAGAACAATACCAACAATACCATTCCATAGTTAACCGCGACCTGCAGTCGCAATCAATACTGAGTTATTATATGAATGGTTTATTTTGATCTATTCAGTTTAGACAATTACAAAACATATTTTTAATTTTTTTAAACACGATCGAAAAGGAACGGGCAGAAGCTTAAATATGCCTATCCTTATTACATAAGAACGTAGTTCAGAGACAATAGTAGAACGTAGTCGAACATGTACTGGGTCTACAAAACAATCAACATTTGGACGAAACATAAAAAAACAAAGAATAACAACCACAAGAAAAAAGAACAAACAAAACGAAACTAAACGCAGACAAAAGCATAAAGTGCAATACTTGGATCCCTAATCGTTCACTTATACATTTTTCACATTAGCATTTTATTTAATTCTTCAACTTACCGTATGGTATTTATCCAATATCGCCTGTTTAAGCCTTTTTTTTTTAATTGAATTATATTTACACTTTGTTTTAAATTCTATAGAAACACTCTGTTACAAAGTCTGGACTTCATTGAGTTAAAGGTCCAAAAGTATTGGCATCAGAATGTACCAAAAGTAAAACTCATTATGCAGAATGTCCCATTTCAAGTTTTCAAATGTAGTTTGTAGATTTGTTCAAATGGCCAAAAATCCCAAATGTATATACTGTAGAGTTGAAGTGTTTTATTGTATGTTTTCTAATCAAAATCAAGCTCTCCAAAGTAACAATATTTGGCTCTGAGATGTTGTAGTAGAAGTGAAAGTATTGGAAATACTCAAGTAAAGTACAAATACCTCAAAATTGTACTTTAGTACAGTACTTAAGTAAATATACTTGTAATAGTTACTTTACACCACTGACTCTAACCCATTCTGGTGTTAGCATTATGTTATGCTTTAGCTATTGAAAAATAGCAGATCTACAAACTCATAGCTACGAGCTTGTAGATCTGCTATTTTTGAAAAATCGAAGAACGACTGACATTTTTAGAATCTGATCTCGGGTCAGAATGGGTTAATCAGACCAGTGTGTGTCGAGTGGAAACCTCGTATGAATCTGATCTCAGGTCAGAATGGGCTAAATAATGTTGTCTCTCCCTGCTGTCTCTCTCCATCCTATAGTCTCTCTCACTCCACTGGCTAAATAAAAAGTTAATGAACGATAACATCCGTTAATCTCCGGTGGAAAAGGTATTTTTCATATGAAATCCCCCCAGGTTGATCTCCCAATCCAGCATACAATGTCAATCTGGAATATTACAGAGGCTTCCGCCAGCACGGAATTGGGCTCTGTAATCTGTGCTTAATCTGCATCCTCTGCCCCTTTGCCCAGAATCCTCCACTGGCACCGCATTCTGGGCTCAACGGATGCATGGTCTTTAAATATCACTCTAATATTTAAAGTGTCCCTCAATGGGATATTGTCGAGATGTCGGGATGCCCATTTAGAGTTATTGGAGAGAGAGAGAGAGAGAGAGAGAGATAGAGAGGAATGCTAGCTTGGCCAGTCTGTATCTAATTTGGAAATTATAGTGATTACGAGCTAAATATAAAAACCCGGGATTTTGAGGCTGAAAGAAGAAGCCTGCAGCGAAAGCTTATGGTATTGTTCTTTGACAGACAAACACACACTCACTCTCTCTCGCTCTCTCTCTGTCTCTCTCTCTCTCTCACACACACACACACACACACACACACACACACACACACACACACACACACACACACACACACGAACACAATGGGTTGAAAAAGCCTCCTGATGTGCTAAGTACTGTTGTGATCCATCAAGTGTGTGTCAGCCTCGATACTTGCCCTCTCTTCTGTCTGTCTGTCTGTCTGTCTGTCTGTCTGTCTGTCTGTCTGTCTGTCTGTCTGTCTGTCTGTCTGTCTGTCTGTCTGTCTGTCTGTCTGTCTGTCTGTCTGTCTTGTCTGTCTGTCTGTTGGTGGGCTTGCTAAAAGCCAGAGGGCATGTTGGACTAGCAGATGTTGGCCAGATCAGACGCGATGTGGGCCCAACCGTGGCCTCAAACTGGTTCGCTGCATGGCTCTGCTCAGATGCTATAGATACAGTAGATTGATAGATCCATTGATATACATTCATTGATCCCTGTGGGGAAATCCAGGTGTCGTAGCAGCACCGCAGTGAGCATAAAACACTGTGCAGGGTAAGAGTAGAGATGCTGAGATAAAGATGCTGTAAAAATAACTAGACTTTAAATTGTTTAAGTTGAAGTAAGAAACAAGTTTGACCTAGCCATGCATAAAGAACTATATAGAAATATAAGGGTAATGTACAGTCCCCCATTAATATTGACATTGTGTACTACAGACTATCGACACTGGTTAAAGAGGCTGATTCTTTTGAGGAGATAAGGTGGGAGTGGTTCATCAGGATAGCTGTCGGCCTCCTCCTCCTCATCCTCCCTCCCTTGTTTCCTTCCTTTCTGCCCACTTCCCATTTTCCCCTCCATATCTGCGTCTCCATCAGATCCTATACAGTTAGGGCTATACGCTTATCTCCGGGGCCACGAGCACAATGGAGTGGCTGTGCTCTGTGCGGTGTAACGGCCTTATGGGGCCTGAAGTCATGTGCCACTGCATGTGGTGTGTATAGGTGCGCGCGCGCGCGCGCGCGCGCGCGCGCGTGTGTGTGTGTGTGGGTGTGCGTGCGTGCGTGCGTGCGTGCGTGCGTGCGTGCGTGCGTGCGTGCGTGCGTGTGTGTGTGTGTGTGTGTGTGTGTGTGTGTGTACAAGTATCTATGTGCATGTGTGTGCGCATGAGGGGATGTATTGTCGAGGAAAGAGGAGCGTGACGAGTGTCTGCTGTGGATATAATTAATAGGCCACATGCGGCTGCGCCAAATGTGTCACAGTGAGGGGAAATCAATCGATGGGAGTCTGCTGGCGTAAAGGGAGAGAGAGAGAGGGAGAGAGGGAGAGAGAGGGGGAGAGAGGGGGGGGAATGAAAGCAGGATGGTGGGGGAGACGAGGGGAGGATGCAGAGGAGGAGATGGAAGAAGGGAGGAGGGGGGGGAGAGACTCTCCCATCGCATGTGGGACAGAACTCGCACCCCTCAGCGATATCCCACAGAGAGATTTGACATGGAAATTCATGACCGTGTCAATATATGGACACGACGGAGTTCTAAGGCATACATCAAATGAAGGCGGGGGCTGGCCTACATATTTAGCTGCGCCGCTTTCATCCCGAGGCGGTTCGCATTACCGCGTGCGTTTTTTTTTTTTTTAAGCGCACGAAGAAGAAGAAGGCGCTCAAACCTTTTTCCGCTTTCCGGTCCGTGCGTTGCGGCCTCTGCGCTCCACGGGACGGCCCCGGCGAAATTCACAGGTGGCATCGGCGACATTACTGAACTAATTGCGTGCAGATGATTGCCGCTGAACCCTGGGCAGTGGACTCTTTGGTGTCCGCCACCCATGTGGCATGTAATCCTGGCCTCTCGGGGTGGGGGGGTGCTCATAGGGCTCTGATGTTGGCCTGTTTTCTTTTTTTTTTTTAAGAGTGCATATCTAAGTTTGCAGTCAGGGGAGGAAGCCAGTTGAAGATAAGGGAGAGATATGGAGCTGTGTGTTGAACATGATGGCAGCAGACTGAGAGAGGCAACCTGTCACCAGCTCCACCAGGAGAGAGAGAGAGAGAGACATCCAGGCATGTGCACTGTGCAGCCATTGATAGCATTGCCAGGCGCCAGTCACCCTTAGACGGGGCTATTATCACAGACTGGGTAGCCATGGAAAGTCACATGTATACACTGTATGTGTTTACAGTTTACACACCTCAAGGATATCTATTCTGTGTAAGACGGACCAGTTTCACCAATACTGTAGATCTACTGTATGTAGTTGAATGAGTATAATAGGCACACAAAAAAAGACTGAGTATTAATATCTTAATATGCATATAGAACATAGACAAGCTACCTTGAGAAAGCTACCATTATCAAGGCTTTTCAATCATATATATATTTTTTTCAATTTACTTTTTATTGAATTTTAATCAAACATACATGTAAACGAACCGACTATGACAATTGACAATACATACAACAGAAACAAAACAAGACAATATACGTACAATACACACATAACCTATTTTCAATAATAAATGTATCATTCGACTAAAGTAAACAGTTTGCAGGGATTTTCTGTTATTTGTACATTCGGGATCATTAAAGTTTGACACTGAGGGACTGCTGGAGAGTAGCCTGCAGTATTTTTTATTCAGTTTCACTGCCAGATATACAAACCTTTTTTTCAGTGGGTTATTCAGCAGTGTTGAACACCATATGTGGCTGATAATTTACTGGGCATATAGTTGTTGATTCTACTTTTTGCCTTTCCCCTTCAGTATTTGAGTTAGTCCTATAGCTAATTAATCATAGTTTATATTGTAATTTGTTCATACCTTGGAGTATAGCCTCCTACATGTTATGTAAATCCCATTGTGGGGGGCATTATTGTTGACTATTAGAAAGACGAAACTGGAGATCACTTTGTTTCTATAAGATCTGAAAACGCATTACACTATATATTAGTTAATACATCGTCGGCAGTGTCACTTGTTGACGAGAACTGATCTTCAAGCTACCACGTTGCATTGTAATGTGTTGTTAGCTTGTAGATCTGCTGTCTTGGCATGCAACGTTACACGTGTATGAATTAGGCGTATAAGTGGTCCTGTAGTGTATAGATGGAGGAGGTGATGAATCTAAAACAGGACAAGTGTCTGTCAGACAATTCCTTTTGCCGCCTGCAACATCTCCGCAACATCTCGGAGACCGAGACGCCCGCTGCTGTCACATGGGCCGATCCGTCACGTCCCTCAAGTGTCACCCGGTCTGTCCGTCTATCTGAAAGGAGTTGTCCGCTGATGAGAAAAGAGCCCCGGCCTGACTGTCGTGAAGTGTCAGGATGCTTGGGTGACACCGAGCTCCAGGCCTCGGCAAACATGTCCTCCTTACACTCAGTCACGTATAGCTAGGGAGGACTCAAACATGTCCTCCTTACACTCAGTCACGTATAGCTAGGGAGGACTCAAACATGTCCTCCTTACACTCAGTCACGTAGAGCTAGGGAGGACTCAAACATGTCCTCCTTACACTCAGTCACGTAGAGCTAGGGAGGACTCAAACATGTCCTCCTTACACTCAGTCACGTATAGCTAGGGAGGACTCAAACATGTCCTCCTTACACTCAGTCACGTAGAGCCTAGGGAGGACTCAAACATGTCCTCCTTACACTCAGTCACGTAGAGCTAGGGAGGACTCAAACATGTCCTCCTTACACTCAGTCACGTATAGCTAGGGAGGACTCAAACATGTCCTCCTTACACTCAGTCACGTAGAGCCAGGGAGGACTCAAACATGTCCTCGGGGCTGAGTTTAATTGAAGTGCGACCCGGTGCTCATCGTAGCTGTGTCACCTGCATTCACGGTGCCCCGTTTTGAACTCTTCACCGGTTGACAGCCTTCCCCACAGCAGACCGACGTTGACGCTGTCAGTTAGGGAAGGAGAGGGAGGGGAGGGAGGGGAGGGGAGGAGAGGAGAGGAGAGGAGCTGTCATTTGGTCGGAGGAACACGCATCCCAGACCCAATGCTGCCTGACTTGTCTCTGTCCCCCCCCCCCCCCCCCCCACGTCCTCCACCTCCACCCCCACCCCCCGCCGCCTCCTCCCAGTAAACAGTCCATTAGTGTAGTGCTCCAAGGTAAACATATTTACTGGCTGGTGACGGCTTGCCAGTGTGGCTCCTCAGGCCCCGTGGCAGAGGGGAATTTCATTAGGAGGAGGGCAGGGGGAGAAGGGAGGAAATTAATGTGCCATTCAAGATGATTTCTTTGTTTCCCATCAACATGATCACAGACAGGCCGCAGGGAAGAGATGATTTACGCACACAAAGGGGAGAGAGAGAGAGAGAGAGAGAGGGGTGTAGTGGAGAGGGAGGTAGTGGAGAGGGGGGGACTGGGGGGGGGAAGGAATATCACAAAAGGCTCCCAGTGCGTGAAATGTCTTCCTTTTGGTGGAAATGTTCTTGTCGGGATTTTTGTTATGGCTTGAAGTGCTGGAATTGTTTTCAATCAGAAAAGGCTTTCTCCTCTGTCATTAAGGAGTGTTTGTTTCACCAACAGGCACAACAATGTAATGCAATTTTCTCCACACTATCTACACACGGTAATCCAAACAGCACGCGTTGGTGTCTTTACAGTATCTTTTGAGACCGTTCTAGCCACTGCCGGTGTTATTCAAAACATCGGTCTCGTTTTCAGAATCGGAATTTGTTTGTTGACCAAACATGTACGCATACAGTATTATTTCAGTAGCCTACTATAATGGCACGGAATGTGACTTACAGTATGCATTGCTCTCAGACATAGAACAACAATGAGATTAGAGAAAAAACATAATACAAATATACAAGAATAAAATATCAAATAATACAAAGTGTGAAAGTTAAAATAGGGAAGTAAGTAAATAGATTTAGTCAGATCATGTTGAGAGTAGGAGCATTGTTGGTGCTGTGACGAGGGCACGAACCATAATATTGGTATAAGCCTTTTCAGGTATATTGTACATTGCCTATATTGACAGAATGCATAATGTACTGTACATACTAACTGTATGTTGAACTTGGGGGGGGGGGGTGCATGAGTACAAGTTTCAAAGGTAAAAAATGATTGATTTACAGAAGCCTATACTTGTTCTGTTTAGGAGGGGAAAACGGAAATTCTCACGGTAAATGTGATGCCATAGATAAGGTACATCCAATTTACTACAGTATCCTATTAGATAAGGTACATCCGTACATAAGGTACATCCAATTTACTACAGTATCCTATTCAACCACATTAACCCCTACATGGGGCTTGTCGTTATAGGCAACAGTTCTCAAAAAATAGCCGAGCCAATATGCTTAATTTATACATCGTCGTATATGCGTAGATTGAAGTGAAGATATAGCCGATCTACAAGCTCACAACCTCATCACGTCACAACATTTGGAGAGCTTGTAGATCCGGGACCCCTAGTGGGTCCTCAGAGCTACTGTAGGGGTCAGGGGTCAAAGCACCAAAGCTTTGTGCAGCGATAGCATATTATTTTATTTCTTCACATTAACCACTTGAACCCTATACATAGCGTCCCTATTTTGAGGAGAACTTTAGCTGAAAATAGCCGATCTACAAGCCCACAACGTCTCCCTAAGTTAAAATAAGGCTTAAGTGGTTAATTAGACTAAATATCGATTTAGTTTATTATAGAAAATCTGTTAAAATGTTTACCTTTTGATTTGTTTGTATACAAATTTTAGCAAAACAATAATCATCTGTGTGGAGTTCACATGTTCTCCCTGTGTCCCCTAGGGTATAGAGAGCGTCACAGTCCCTCCCCCTACCAGGGCCCAGGAAATTATTCTCCGTTCATTTTCCTCATAGACATTTCAAAAAGTATTTATTTAAAGACCTTTTAAGCCTCGTACAAAGCCAAACTCTTGTCGTGACAAATCATGACAACAAACACATTGTTTCAGGCCGAACAAATAATTAGAAGAAAAAGAACGGCGGGTTACAACACTTTTTTGTTGTTGTTTTAACCGTCTTTAAATGAATACTTTGAGAAATGTCTATGGGAAAAAGGCATTGGGATTCATTTCCTGGGCCAGGCGTTGTCATGAAAGGGGACTGTGACGCTCTATAGGGTACCCTCAGAGTTCACATGTTCTCCCTACAGGGTATAGGGTACCCTCCCGTGTCCCCTATAGGGTATAGGGTACCCTCCCATGTCCCCTCAGAGTTCACATGTTCTCCCCGTGTCCCCTATAGGGTATAGGGTACCCTCAGAGTTCACATGTTCTCCCCGTGTCCCCTATAGGGTATAGGGTACCCTCAGAGTTCACATGTTCTCCCCGTGTCCCCTATAGGGTATAGGGTACCCTCAGAGTTCACATGTTCTCCCCGTGTCCCCTATAGGGTATAGGGTACCCTCAGAGTTCACATGTTCTCCCCGTGTCCCCTATAGGGTATAGGGTACCCTCAGAGTTCACATGTTCTCCCCGTGTCCCCTATAGGGTATAGGGTACCCTCAGAGTTCACATGTTCTCCCCGTGTCCCCTTATTGAAGGAAGCATGAGCTCAGTTCTGGGCTCTCCCCGGGTTGGTCAGAGGCAGAGTATACAGCAAAAGCACCCAGGATTACATGGATAAAAACTAAAAAAAGATATGCTATACTCAATCATGAGATGGAAAACGATAGTAATCGATAGAATCATTTACCGCTGAGAACAATGGACTGTACATGTGTGCATAGGGACCATGTGACCTGCACTTTAAAGCCATGTACAGTATGGCCCACTGTGGCATACATCTCTCTCTCTCTCTCTCTCTCTACAGTGTTCCCTGTATTCAGGTCATCTTCGGGTCTGCATGACACCTGTGAGCGATGCGTCGCATGACGTGAGCTGCATTCAAATGACCCTGGAAGAAAACATATTGTGCACACACACACACACACACACACACACACACACACACACACACACACACACACACACACACACACAGGTGCGCATTCATAAACACGCGTGCTATATTTTCAGATGCCCATCTCCATGCTGTGCTATGCTATGAAAAGAGGCTGTTTTATGTAGTTGGTGACCTCAGACTGTGGAGCAGGTGTTAGGGTCTGATAACATCATGACGGAGAGTACAGGTGTGACTCCACACACACACACACAGACAGACAGACAGACAGGAAGGACACACACACACACACACACACACACACACACACACACACACACACACACACACACACATTCATATTGGATGGCACAGCCCTTTGTTCGCTGACCGAGGGAGTGTGACGTCATACTCCAGGGCATTTACTCTGCTATTTGAATACACTGACTGTAGCATACAGTACAGCTGCAGATGGATAACACCAGTGGTGGACGTTATTTATTTACTTGGAATATTTGTACTACATTTCACAGGCACATTTTGTACTTTTGACTCCACTACAATGTTCCTAAACCACTAGAGAAAACAGCAGATCTACAAGCTCACAATGCGTTGCGTTCTGAGTAGATCTGCTATTTTTCCATTATTTGGACGCTTTGAAAAGTCCTAGGAAATCTTTTTTTCGGGGGAAATGTCTACATTTTCAATGTGTTGATAATCAAAAGAAACTTTACTTTGTAAATTGTAATTTTGATTAAGCCTATCATTAATTATTTTTGAAAAGCATGCACTTCTGAGTGTATTTTTATAAGCAAACTACTCAAGTACTTTAACTCAACAGAGCAACATTCACTTTATTTGACCAGGAGTATCTATACTTTGACTCAAGTACTGGGGATTACTACTTTGTCCACCACTGAATACAACCTACATAGACCAGCTAAAGGCTGGACCATCATACATCTCAATATCTCCTATATGTCTGTTCAATCAATGCAAGCAAAGTCCTTCTAATCGGCAGCAATTATTGATTTACTCGCTCAAATCTAAACTATTTACAGTACATCCTCAACTGAGTATGTTCATTTTGTTTATTTGTTTGTGTTTGTATGTCCTCACAGTCACGCCCGTGCAAAACAATTATAGTTGTCCTAATCAGTGGTTATAGTGCCTTTGTTGACACAGTTGAAGATGACAGAGATTAGTATATTCCTCCTCCATAGCCGTGGTCTTTGTGTTTGTGCGTGCCTCAGCGTGTGTGTGTGCGTGCGTGCACGCGCGTGCATAGGAGGCCTTAAGTATGTTTCACCAGTTTCAATTGAAACGGGCCTCCACCCTCAGGGGGGGGCCTCCACCCTCAGGGGGGCCTCAACAAAATAATGATGTCATAGGTATATGGGGGCCTCATATTTGGTCTTTAAACGGGCCTCCAGATTCCTAAGGCCGCCCCTGAGAACACAAGACAACACACCAAGCTGTCCACAGGGGGTGCTAGCTGCCAGAATGCAAAATGCCTGTCATTCAGGTTCAGGTTCAGGTTCAGGTTTAGGTTTATTTGTCATGTGTATAGATTAGATACAGAGTATAAATACAATGACAATTATTTTGCTCAGAGCACTCTCAGTCTTACATACACGGGACATAAACAAACATCTATAGTGCAAGAAAAAGACAAAAAAACAGGAAAAGAAAAGTGCAAGTGAAGTGACAAAACAGTGCAATACAGTTCCAAGGTCAGCTGTTCAGCAGCCTGACTGCCTGGGGGTAAAAACTGTTACTGAGACGGGTGGTACGAGATTTGATGCTCTGGTAGTGTTTTTTGGAAGGGAGTATAGTTTGAACAGGGTATTTTCGGGGTGGCTGGTGTCTTCCATGATGTCGTGGGCTTTTTTCATACAGCGAGTGGTGTAGATGTTATGGAGATGATTTTAGCTGCTGCTGCATTCAGCCTCACTTTGAGTTGCTCAGTGGACTGTCTCTCACACAGCAATATGGAGAAAAATATCACACCCGCGTGACGTGAGCGGCACTGTTATCACCATACTCTCTCTCTCTCTCTCTCTCTCTCTCTCTCTCTCTCTCTCTCTCTCTCTCTCACACTCACTCACTCACTCACTCACTGCCTTGCTCTCTCCCACAATGTTAATGTTAAGTTGGTAAAGTTACACCTATTTTATGTAAATAACATGGTAAAATGTGCAGCAGGGGAGACACTTTAATTGTGAAGGGTCGACAGGATGAGGAAAGGTGTTGTTGCTAATTGTCGAGAGTAATGGCTGCGTGTGAGATTGAACAGTCAAACTATTCGTATCAATATATGGCTGTATCAACAACATAATTATGTCATAGGTATATGGGGGCCTCATGTTTGGTCTTGAAACGGGCCTCTAGATTCCTAAGGCCGCCCCTGTGCGCGTGTGTGTGTGTCTGTGCGTGCATTTGTGTGTGTGCATATTCATGTGAGCGTGCGAATGCACACCCTCTGTGTGTGCATGAGAGCACACGCATCCTAGATCCTTAAGGCAAAAAATAATGTGGGTTGTCAAAGAGTGCAGAGGAGAGAACTGTCCTCTGCACCATCATGTGGAGAAAGCCAGTACAGCAATGACTTCACTGCCATTTGTTCTCATAAAGACTGCTGGCTAAACCCTGCCTCCTAAACCAGTCCGTCTTTTAACTGCGGGGAACAGGACACGGCGTGAGGCGGAAAATGAAAGCTCCCCAGGGCATATATATTCCTGTCCAATTCACATTTTAAATGTGATGTTGTAGCAGGAGAATTAATCTGCTCCGCCGCTATCCCCCAAAACTATACATACACTCCCACACAGGGACACGGCTGCTTCCTTTTTACGCCATCTTAAGCGTGAAGAGATGTTTATAAATTCAGATTCCGACAATCGCACTCTCTCACTCTTTTTTTTCAAGGGGTCCTAGCCCTGCGGGGTGGTGATGTCGCGGTGATATCCAAAGCAAAGGCCCCTGAGGTATTGCCTTGATAAGGAGCGACGTACAGACGGGAGAATGTTTTGTCTTCTCCGACTCTCATTGAGCATGACAGAGAGGATTTCAGAGAGCCTGTGCAGCCAGATGGGAGATTGTTCCCTCCATGGCCATTGTCTGCCGGAGCTGCACCAGAATATGTCAGCTTTATCTGTGTTAAAACATACCGAACATTTTTTTGTGTGTGTGCGATACGGCGGTACCGGAGCCCTAGCCTCAGCTCTCCCTTATGTGCTGTGGTTCAACTGTATCTCGGTCCTGCAGCAACCGGCACACGAGGCAGAAAATAACTCCGCTGATCTGAGGAGGAGGCCTGCTGCTGCCAAGTTGGTGATACGTAAATGTGTGAAATATTGCGATATTCAGACATGGGTTTCCAGACTGATTATGTTGTATCAGTGAGCCATGATTTATCCTTCTACTCACCACGCTATCTCTCTCTGTCTTGCTTTCTCCACCTTTCTTTCTCACTGATTCGCACGCACGCACGCACACACACGCACACACACACACACACACACACACACAACACACAATGCTCTATCATTTTCCTCATACCATGAAAAGGTGGAAAAGGTAAATATATGCTCTCCTTCTCTGTGGACATAATACTGTGGTTAGGAATGGAATGTTAATGAATGTACTACCATGGCCATGCGCCGCTGTCCCCGGGTGGGCACACGCACACACACACACACACACACACGCACACACACACACACACACACACACGCGCACACGCACACACACACACATGCACGTCAGGATTTGCCGTGTGAATACTAACCCAGCCAAAACGATAACAATACACCATTTCAAATATGCGTGCCTTGCCTTGGTGAATGAGTGGCTTTCAGACCACAGTAGCTTGCTATGACTCGTGCATTGTTGTGCTAAAGACCCGACGAGAATGTGAGAACGGAGTGAAAAAAACAACAACATTCTGACCAGCACACCACAGTGAAGTAACTGTACTGTAACTCATACTGTAACTCCACAGTGAAGTCCCTAATGGTCATGATGTACTGTAACTCATACTGTAACTCCACAGTGAAGTCCCTATAATGTTCATGTACTGTAACTCCGAGGAGTGTACAAATGGACCCAAAAATGATACTCGCAAAGCGTTCCATTTGTACACTCGGAGTTAAATTCACACTGGAGACTTTTACTGTGTACGTATAGTGAAAGGCCCTTCTGACCATTCTGCTCCGAATGCAACCGGTGAACTTGAAATCCGTGTCACGTTGGGAATTGCAACAGAGGAAACAACAGGGGGGACGGGGGACGGGGAACGGGTGGGTGGGTGGGGGACGGGGGCGAAGGAGAGGCGGCGGCGGCTCGCAGATCAAGAGGCTATGTTTGAGTATCTTATCGTGGCTGTCGCCAGCTCAACCTGGCTCCATTGACTTTGTGTGGGGATTAGGAAGGCCCACAGCGCCGTGATTATTTGGGTGAACGAGCAGCTCCGTGTAAACAAACATTGCGGCCGCGACGGTTCCAGTCACAACACCGCCCGGCCGCTCCCACCCCACACTGACTAACCTCTGCATTTACCGACCGTCACTGCTGGGCGTCCAAAACCCATCCAATGTTGGCCTAGTTATTATACAGTCATGCTCTTGTTAATACCAGGGATGGCTCGTATGTATGGGCAAGGGGGGCTGAGCCCCCCCTATCTTATGGAGTAAAGATGAGAAATTATTATTAAAATGTTTTAGAATAGATACTTTTATATTCTGGTATAATCTAAAGCAGCAACAGCATCAAATAGGGAAAATGAAGTTAAGAGACTGGGAGCATATCGTCCATTTTGGATCATATAACAAAAGGAAAGGATACGAAGAATACGTTTTGTGAGTTTGAAATTCTTGCTTGGGGCAGACAGCTGACCGGTGACCGCACACCGGACCCACAGAAAGGTAGAGTGGTCTGCTTCATTCATCTCACAAAGTTAAGAAACATAATCGCTGGTTTAATCACATTGAAAGTGGCTCGAGCTCTCATTGAGTTGGGAAGAGAGAGAGAGAGAGGCTGTGTTTGTGTTTGTGTGCGTGTGCGTGTGTTAGTGTTGTTTCGGAGCCGTGTGCGTGCGCACATGCGTGCATGTGTGTGTGCCTTGCAAGTTGCTTGTTTCGAAACGGTACCGACGCGCGCAACGCAAGTGGTGCAAACGGCCCGTTTGCGCCACTTGCGCGCGCGTGCGTGTGTGTGTGCGTGCATGCGTGCGTGCGTGTATGTCAGTATGTGTACTGTTATTATTAATGACAGTAGGCTGAGCAGCTATCTGTACATACAAATACAAACAATGTTCAGTGGAGTGTTTGTTGTGGGCATGCACTTCTGTTGTTGTGGAGCATTTGCTGTAACAAAGTATAGGCCTGTAGTAGTGTCATTGCTGTACTTTGATATCTGGGATATGACGCTATTGCTGCAGGTTGAACTAGTTGGGTAGAATAGTGTAATAGACTTTCTGAGTAGCACTGCATGGGTACTGCAGGGTTGTTGTGGAATGTGATGCTGATGCTGTTGTTGCTGTAGACCAGTATTCTGTGAACATGCTGTAGTATAGGGTGAACAATGGATAGCATGTTTTTGTATTGAGTTGTACTGTAATTCTGCAAACTGTTAATAAATCAATCAATCAGCATATACTATCGTATATTGGCCCGTAGCATAAAATTTCTTAGGCAGCCCCTCCAACCAACATCACCTAGAGCCGATACTGGTTAATACTTTTCTTTGGTTTTGACTCAAAGTGCCCCTTTCTCCTCCCCCCCCCCCCGAAAACAAATGGCAGGATGATCCGTTGCCCTTATCAATATTATATATTTTAATGTTTACGTTGTAATGAGAACATATTGCTTATTTGACTGTCCACAGACGTACGGGCCAAGTTATTGTGGAACATCTTGCTCCATTAGCATAAGACCATCCAATGTAGGCCCATACATGTGTCTGGTGTAAAACATAAAACATGATCATCAGGTATTATGATTATCCCATTCTGACCGGGCACCCATTTTGGTGTTGGCATCATGTTATGCTTTAGCTATTGAAAAATAGCAGATCTACAAGCTCATAGCGCGCCACCGAGTGGCGCGCTACGAGCTTGTAGATCTGCTATTTTTGAAAAATCTGACAGAACGACTGACATTTTTAGAATCTGATCTCAGGTCAGAATGGGTTAATCAGACCAGTGTGTGTCCGGTGGAAACCTTGTATGAATCTGATCTCAGGTCAGAATGGGATAATAGGGGAGGGGTTAGGGAAGATTATCATTTCAGTCTGTCACTAAAGTGGTGTATTTCGATGGGGCCTTTTGACTCAAAGGTCTTCAGCTTTCAGGAAGAAACCCAAAACACACAGGGAAGAACCACACCTGGGGCCTGGGGGGCCTGGGTCTATTAGAGTAATGTCATCTCCATAGACACATTATACAAAACAGAAAAAGTTGAAAAAACATGGCACTCCATCTTTAAATATTTATAAAAATAAAAAAAAACAGATAGGCCTATACCAGACTTAATCACTTTCACCCACCCAGGTGTCTCTATTGTGGCCCTTTCATTATTGACTCATCTTTTTCATGAATATATTCTTTCGAATAATACTGAAAATGAGCAGATCGACATGTTGCAGTGTGACACGTTGTTGGCTTTGTTGCATGCACGCACATACATCACACTGCTCTTAGTGTAATGATGTCATAGCGCCTGCCTGTTCCTCATAGGCGGTGGTGGCTCGGAGCCACATCTACTCCAATAACCCCCCCATTTATAATTATCATTCTGTTCACTTCAATCTCGGGATATTTCCACTGAGCCGGATAGATCCACAGTTCCATATGTATGGGGAGCGTTTACTCTGAAAGACCAAAAAATAGAAAGAGAGAGAAAAGAGAGAAAAAAAAGGAAAATAATGTTTTAAAATATTATAATGGGATTCTGACTCACAGTTGGTGTATTGTTTGTTTCCAAAGTGAAACACGGGCGAGAGATGTCGGACCAGCTTGAAGCTACTGCACAGTGAAAACCATTGGCATCTGTACACTTGTTAGAGCCAAGAAGAGTCAAGACGAAGCATATTTGGGGTGACGGGGGTTTCGGCAATTAAGAGTACCAGAAAAGAGTTGCGCACATTATCTCGTCAACGACGACGTACGCGGCATCACGACCGGCAGATGGGACGCCGAGATGGGAAGAGAAACTTTCACTTTCTCTCACAGCCACCCCCCCCCCCCCCCACACACACACACCCACACACACACACCCCAACAACCAAAAACAGTTATATAAACACCAAACCTCAGCGCATTTTGTTTTCCTTCCTAAACCGCAGGCTCTCGCTGCGCGCTAAGAAACTCTCACAAAAGGTGGAGCGAGCAGCAGCGGCTGCTCCTCCAGCGGGCCGAGCGAGGAGAGCGAGAGGAGGCTATAGCAGCGTCTCCCAGATATCCATTCCAGATGCTGGCTAGACTTGGTGGAGCCAGGACCCGCCGTACTGGGGGCTGGATTTACTTGTCTTTTCCTCCAGGTGTGATGTCTCATGCTGATTCCCCCACATGTTCCACGGGCCTTATCCAAACACAACCAGGGCTGGTGACAGGCCTGCCCACCCGCCCGCTGACTCCCCTGGCGGCCCACCCACCCACCCACCCACACACAGAATGGCACTGGGCAGATTTAGTGTGTGTGTGTGTGTGTGTGTGTGTATTAACCCATTCTGACCTGAGATCAGATTCATACGAGGTTTCCACTGGACACACACTGGTCTGATGAACCCATTCTGACCTGAGATCAGATTCTAAAAATATCAGTCGCTCTTCGATTTTTCAAAAATAGCAGACCTACAAGCTCGTAGCGCGCCACTCGGTGGCGCGCTATGAGCTTGTAGATCTGCTATTTTTCAATAGCTAAAGCATAACATGATGCTAACACCAAAATGGGTGCCCGGTCAGAATGGGTTAAGACGCTTGGCCCCCCCACAACTCATATAGTCCCCCTCTTGTCCCTGTCAACGGAGCCTCTGCCCTGCACGCCTGGCTGGTGCAAACCTGAGAGGCCTGCTTCTTTTTGAAGGGCTTTATTCTTTTATTTTCTTGCTCTTGTTTCTTTCCCTTGCCTCATTGACTCCTGGCTATTTTTTCATTTTTTAACCCATTCTGACCGGGCACCCATTTTGGTGTTGGCATCATGTTATGCTTTAGCTATTGAAAAATAGCAGATCTACAAGCTCATATCGCGCCACCGAGTGGCGCGATACGAGCTTGTAGGTCTGCTATTTTTGAAAAATCGAAGAGCGACTGACATTTTTAGAATCTGATCTCAGGTCAGAATGGGTTCATCAGACCAGTGTGTGTCCAGTGGAAACCTTGTATGAATCTGATCTCAGGTCAGAATGGGTTATTCTTTTATTTTCTTGCTCTTGTTTTTTTCCCTTGCCTCATTGACTCCTGGCTATTTTTTCATTCTTTAACCCGGTTGACGTGGGGTTACGTTCACAGCGCTGCTCTGCATGCCGTGCTGTACAGGCTGGGACAGGCCCAGTTGTTGCTCTAGTAACCCGATCACGCTCAACTCTTCGTTGTAGGACGTATTAAACTTGTCATATTTCAAGTCCGGTCAGTTTTAGGACAATGCGCCATCGGGGAGCGTTGAGGAGGTAAAAAAAATGAGAGAGACAGAGAGAGAGAGAGAGAGAGAGAGAGAGAGAGAGAGAGAGAGAGAAAAAAGTGGAGCGGAAAAAAGAAAACAGAAGCTCTGCTGTTTTGTGTGTTTGCTCCCCAGCTGAATGTTCCACGTCTGTTTCCATTAAAAGTGCGACTCCACAAAAAAAAAAAAAGAATAAAAAATACGGCCGTTATCCTACAATAAAGTAGTCAGTTTTTCGCAGTCGTATTTTAACTTCATTTCACTCTGACTCCATTCTTCCATGACAAACTTAATGCTTTCCTTGAATGTACACGAATTCCGCCTTTCCAGGACACAAGAACAGTCAGATGCAGCGGAGGCAAACATTATTAGCTAGCCCACTCAAAATATGTTGTCTCAAGCCTCAGCTTTGGACGCTTTCCAAGTTTGACATAACCGAGGATAACGTATTTATGAGAACAAGAAACAGGCATCCTCATTGAGACATGAGTGCTGCGGGCCTTCATTTCTGTGACAGTAATGTTCCTCGGTTTGTTAACTTGTACAAAGATAGAGTCTTGATTCATTCCGTCTTGATTTCCTCCTACATCAAGGTTTTAATCGTGGAAAAACAGTTTCAAGCATTGAGATTCATTAGAAACTCATTAAGGCTGCTGCGAAAATAATTAGAAGAAAGAAAAATATCCAGTTTGAGTCATAACTGTTGACAGATTTATTGACTTTCTGTACAGAAGCTCTGGAATCAAATTGAGTAGTTCTGCTGCTCTAAATACATCACTCCATTCCTTCCTCTGTTTTTAAATTACCATTTTAATTGAAGTCACATGGACACGGCATGGGTTGTGTGTGTGTGCGTGTCTCCGTGCGTGTGTTTGTGCACTTTTCTGTTGTCATAACTTTGCTGAGATACTTTGTAACTCCCTATGCGCCAAAGCAATGTAAATGATTTCCTGATGTTTAAACCATGGTTGCTGTGATTGGACGCGGTCGATCTAGATTTCAGCGTATGACCTGCTTTTATTGGCCCCGGTGTTCCTTCCAAAATACACAGAAGATGGCAACACTTAACGTCTTGCAGTTGTGCAATGACAGGAACCGTGTGTAATGTGTTTTCATTGTTTTTACAACATCATTACTGCAGTTTTGGTATCTTTGCCATGCTGTATATAACGAGATGATGGAGAGTCAATGCTGTATCAAATCCTAATGCAAAAAAGCCAAACATCCATCTGTGTGTGATAAAGTCGCGCTTAATCAATGCATTGCAAACAACATGTCCATGTGTGCAAATTGATTACCCCTGGGGGTGATAAAAGAACATACTGTATCAAATTAAAACATAAATTCCTGGCAACTTGGCCTCAATATAATGTGCTTAACACTTCTTAGGGAGCTGTGGTTTTGTTTTGGAAGCAGCGGTTCTGCTTAAATGTCCCCGAAAGCGTTAGTCTCTTCTAGAAATGCACTGTTGTCCCTCCTCAGCCACAGCGCTGTGACGTCAAGCCAAGCTATCGACTCATTTCTGCTCGGCGTGTTCACAATAGGATTTCTATTTTAATGAAAGCTGATTAACTGGAGCAAAGGATAATTGCATGTATTGAGTTTGACGGAGTCTGTTTATGTAAATGTTATTGTTCCACACATTCCGGTATCTTCCGCCACACGTCTCTCTTGATGACTTTGGCGCCGGTGCTCCACATCAGAGCGCCAGGCGAGGTGAGACCGCCGTCTCGGGACGCTCATCAATGGTATTGTCTCCAAGTGGGGTGTGTCGCTACGCTATGGCGTAGCTGCAGGGGCGCCCGCTCCCCACCTCTGCCCTCGTGACATCATTCGCAGTCCTCCATCTCCCCACCTCCTCCTCCTCCTCCTCCGACTGCAGCTGGAGCCAGACTTCTCGGTGATGCTGGACCCTGGTAAGGCCCCAGCGCTGGTATTAATTTCTTGGGCATGTTGGCATAGGTTTCCCTATAGCAGCGTCACGCCAGCAGCACCCAGCCCCCCCCAGTCCTCCAGCCTCGGCCCCCAGCTCTGGTTCCACATCCCCGTGTTGGAGTGTTACTGGAAAGCTGGCCAGTGGGATCTGGCTCTGATAATGGTTTCAGGCCAGACCTGCCAGCATCTGTACTGAAGCTTACAGGGAGATTTGGGCTATTACTACTCGCGGGACGGACCGAACCGAACAGCGGAGGGGGGAAACAAGGGAAAAAAAGGAAGAAACCGTCTGGAATCATACATCATCTTGCGAAAACGGAGAAACAAAAACAACTGTGGTTCATTTTTCTACAGTATGGCTCAATGTCCTAATACCGATATGGCGCACACGTTTGTGGAATTTTTCTGGAGTGGCTTTCCAGGATTTTGAGCGATTTACATTCGCAACAGGCGTCGGTCGGCTCCAGTTGCAGAAGAGGATCGAGGAATGGGCTAAATAATGAATTGGAACCTCTGAGGTTTTATGCAGGAGATAACGAGCTACATTTTACACGTAGTTTCATGTTTAATGCAAATATGGTAATCCTCTTCAGCATGGCGTCAACAAGCTGTGTACACTCAGAGAGCAATTACAGATAAATAAAAAGACATTTGATGATCAGACACATTCTGTAATGATCCTCGTGGAATCCTCATGTCGGAACGAAGCCTATAGTGTAATCACTTGGTATAATGCTACAGTACAGTATCATACCACAGCATTTAACAAACATATTCTCTCTGAAACTCTCCATTAATATCCTGTTGACCTTTAACCTATTGACTTTGCTTATACAAAAACAAATTTCCTAAAAAAAAAAAAGCCACTTTTTCCTCCAGATTTCTTTCAACCCATTTTGACCTGAGATCAGATTCTAAAAATGTCTTCTACATCCTGACAGTTTTCTGAAAAAGCTACGTGTTTCTATGTCAGTCGTTCTTCGATTTTTCAAAAATATCAGACCTACATACAAGCTTGTAGCGCGCCACTCGGTGGCGTGCTACGAGCTTATAGATGTGCTATTTTTAAATAAAGCATAACATAATGCTAACACCAAAAAGGGTTCCCGCCCAAAAATTGGTTAGATATACAGTGTACCCCCCATAGTGTTGTGAGCTTGTGATCGGCTATTTGTTTAATGGGGCTTAAGTGGTTAATTCAACTAACTTTGGGTCCCGGGAACGCGGGAAGATACCAAAGTTCTGCTTTGGGTCTGGAGCTGAAAACATTTGGGAGCCGGGCCCTGCCATGCCATTTGAAGTTGGAACAGAACTTTGTACGGAGGTTTAATTTAAGCCATTTCAAATAGGCCCGGTTAAAACAAACTCAAGCATTCACTCCTCTATATCTAAGGGCCGATTCATACTCCTATTTTAGAGCCGAATAAAAGTCGGTTCGGCGCTGTAGAGCCTACGATGTGACGTCCTTTGAGGTTCGGGGGGGGTACCGTCCTAAGGTCGGCTCTTCGGTGCAACTGAAAACCTTCTGACGAGCCGAAATCACTTCGGCACTACAGCGCCGAAACAGCGGTAAAATAGGAGTATGAAAATCGGCCCTAAGGTCAATGCATCTTGGTATTTTTTTTGTTTTTCCAAAGGGAATATTTGCGTGCTAGCTGTTCTGTTTTGAGTTCTCTATTACTCTCTCTTCTCCTCCGGTGGAATCTCTTTCACTTCCTCTTTCTCCTCATGATCCAACAATGCTGTACATACAGTGAGTCAGACCATGACCCCCCCCCCCCCCCCAATCACATTTGGACTGGGGACCTCCCCTCCCACCCTGACAAGCACTTGGAATGTAGGAGTTGAGGCATTCAATTTAGCGTGACTAGATTCCACAGATAAATATTGTGAAAATAGCAGATCTACAAGCTCACAACGTTCCACCTGACATTGCAAGCTTGCATATCAGCTTTTGTCACAGATCTTGCCTCTTATATTATTTAGTTTAACCATTTTTATCCATTAGTAAAATAGTTGATCTACTTTTGATTCAGTAATGGTCTTATTCCTCTTCCTCTTTTCCATTTCTTAATTTTTGTTAGGTTAATTGTCACTTAATTCATTGTCATCTGGGGACCCTGACCCACAGTACAGTACTGTCGTGTATTCTAACACTTGGAAGCAAAGGTTCTCTACGAGGAGGTTATATCAGTAGGCTTTTATTCACATTTAGTTTGTCTTCAGTCAATCAGTCTCTATAGTATCAATCTGATCTAAACCTATATCCGCATCCGGGCGATACCGTTCTACAGGAGGGGTGTGTCAGCTAAACTAGCATCCCAGGATACACCACAAGTACCTCCTAAGTATATGGATCTAAATGAAAGTGCTTTCCATTGTTACAGTTACATACTGTACATCATGCACCTCTCCGCACAATACCATCTCTCTCTCTCTGTGTCTGTCGCTCTCTCTCTATCTGTTTTGTGTGTGTGCGTGCGCGTGCATGTGTGTGTGTGTGTGTGTAAGTGATGGTCAGGAATTCCTCCTGGCTTTCACTCAACAAGGGAGCAGCACAGTCCCAACATTCCGGTGGCTTCATGGGACACCACAGAGTTTCAGAGGCTATTAGCAAATGTTTAACATTGAATCAATATAGGAAAGTACTGTACCTTCCCCTCTCTTTATGAGACCAAGATGCTGAATGATTAAACCCTGTCGCTGACAATCATCATAACTAGGCGTACTTGGAACGGAAAAATTGATCTCCTCAAAACGAGTGTTTCACGCTTGGCTGATCCACTGTATTTTCTCAGCTATAGACGTGTTGGTTCGTTCCAAAACAAAGACGTCTCCCAGGGTTTCAGTCTTGAGCAGAATGGACAACCTCTGTAACCCACACACACTGTAAGGCCTTCACTTTTGAACGGGTTTGGAAAGCCGAGGCCATGCAGGCAGCGGAGAAGTGGAAACGTCTTATCCTAAGAACACGAGGAATATGCCCAGAGTCACGCTGTAAAATCCAGAATTTAATGTTGTCAAACAGTGGCAAAAGTCATTTCAATTACCGTCTCGGTGCATTGCGTATATCGTCACTGTTGGGTGGAAAGAAATGATTACTTTCCACGATTTGGAATAAAGAAGCCAATTGATCCAGTGTAGTTGTCTCAAGCGCTTGATAATAAATTTAAATATTGAATATGAAATATTGGTCCATTATTCCTAACACCCACTGACAGACTTAATCACTGTCACTTAAAAATATTTGTTGAAATATGGTAATACAAGGTTTCTGCCCAACAGCAACGATATAGAACACAATATATAATTTCTACTTTAGGCATATTATACTCGAAGCATAATTAATAAGGCCTATACATTGTATTTTACTTATTGTTCTGTACGTAGTCTTGTATCACGCCAGTGAAACTCCTCGTGCACTAAGAACCCCTGAGAGAGGTCTCCAACAAGCTGTTGTCCCCTCAGTAAACACTGAGGGGTACTGTAGAATATAGGTGTGTGTGTGTGTGTGTGTGTGTGTGTGTGTGTGTGTGTGTGTGTGTGTGTGTGTGTGTGTGTGTGTGTGTGTGTGTGTGTGTGTGTGTGTGTGTGTGTGTGTGTGTGTGTGTGTGAGAAGGGGTTTAGTCAAAAGCTGTTCTACTTGCATGGCAACGCCTCATTACCCATACTGCCTCCTTCTTTGCCCCGGAGCGGGGTGCGGCTCCCCTCACCGGGCTCAGGCGTCAAGGTGACCTAACATGCCCCGGGACGGCGGGCGCAGGTGGGCGGGCGGGCTGGCTGGGAGAGAGAGAGAGACGGGGCTGCTCACTTTGTCTTTATTGTAGCGGGGGCCGCCGTATGCTAGCCGCGCAACACTGGGCCCTGGGTAGTTCCAGACTGCTGCATGTGTCCCGGTGAGCAAGCAGCTGATCTCATTTTTCAGCACACACAGCTGCCCCCCAACATCAGGCCCAGGTGAAGGTGACCTCCCTTGCTTGTTAGAATGGCTCTTAATCCATTCTGGACTGAGGTCAATATTTTAGTTAAAAATGCTCTGAAATATATATTCAAAGATTTGCGCCACATTTTCACGACTTTAAAAAAAATAGCAGACCTACAAGTTCGTAGCGCGCCACGAGCTTGTAGATCTGCTATTTTTCAATAGCTAAAGTAGAACAGGATGTTTGAAACACCAAGAGGGGTTCCCACCCAGAATGGGTTAAAGCAGTGGAGGTGCAGTCTGTGTGCTGGGCCTTAATGCCCGTCATGTATGTTGAATGGGTTAATGCAGTGGAGGTGCAGTCTGTGTGCTGGGCCTTGCATGCCCGTCATGTATGTTGAATGGGTTAATGCAGTGGAGGTGCAGTCTGTGTGCTGGGCCTTAATGCCCGTCATGTATGTTGAATGGGTTAAAGCAGTGGAGGTGCAGTCTGTGTGCTGGGCCTTAATGCCCGTCATGTATGTTGAATGGGTTAAAGCAGTGGAGGTGCAGTCTGTGTGCTGGGCCTTAATGCCCGTCATGTATGTTGAATGGGTTAAAGCAGTGGAGGTGCAGTCTGTGTGCTGGGCCTTAATGCCCGTCATGTATGTTGAATGGGTTAAAGCAGTGGAGGTGCAGTCTGTGTGCTGGGCCTTAATGCCCGTCATGTATGTTGAATGGGTTAAAGCAGTGGAGGTGCAGTCTGTAGTGTGTGCTGGGCCTTGCATGCCCGTCATGTATGTTGAATGGGTTAAAGCAGTGGAGGTGCAGTCTGTGTGCTGGGCCTTGCATGCCCGTCATGTATGTTGAATGGGTTAAAGCAGTGGAGGTGCAGTCTGTGTGCTGGGCCTTGCATGCCCGTCATGTATGTTGAATGGGTTAAAGCAGTGGAGGTGCAGTCTGTGTGCTGGGCCTTAATGCCCGTCATGTATGTTGAATGGGTTAAAGCAGTGGAGGTGCAGTCTGTAGTGTGTGCTGGGCCTTAATGCCCGTCATGTATGTTGAATGGGTTAAAGCAGTGGAGGTGCAGTCTGTAGTGTGTGCTGGGCCTTAATGCCCGTCATGTATGTTGAATGTGTTAATGCAGTGGAGGTGCAGTCTGTAGTGTGTGCTGGGCCTTAATGCCTGTCATGTATGTTGCCTACAGCATTTACTCATTCTGCACTGGCATAATGTGTCCCAAATCTTTGTCTATTGTGTATGCAGTATCTTGTGTTCTTTGTCTCGTCTCTGTATCACTGTTGTGTTGAGTCATTATGGGCAACATGAGGACCAGGCTTAGTATTTGTGCAGGACTTACTGTATAGGTTTGTCAGTGCTAATACACTAGCATACAGCACTGGTCTGTATAGGTTTGTCAGTGCTAATTAAGGTTGCCAACCGTCCCGTAAAATACGGGTTTGTATCGTATTTGACAACTAAAAGACCTGTCCCGTAATGAACCGATACGGGACGCACTTAATCCCGTATTTTGGGGTCGTGGAAGAATGACAGCGCGTTATGGTGATTCTCAGTCGCTCACATGCGGACACTCACACATACACACACAAGCAGAAGGGGCAGCCATCTGAGCTATGGGAACAGGAGGAATACATGGAACCTGCTGTCTAGAGAGGCGCTAGGCACAGCTCATTGGTCAGTACTCTTCATAGGCATGCAACAGAGCCAATCACTATGCAGTGTCGTATCTTAGCAACTATTTCACCAGGCTCCCGGTTCAAAACATTGAAAAAACTAATGGATGCTGTTCACAGCCAAACATCTTATCTACCTCAGAGTCAGAAAGTTCTAGTAGTGAGATATAACTAAAAAAGAAGAAAAACTAAGTGCAGAGCTGAGTGGGAAAAAGATTCGGTGGATTTTTATGAAACAAAAGCTTTGCAGTTTGATAGTGGATATTCAACCTTTCCCTACAGCTGCAATGTTGGTGAGTTTAATGTCGTTTAATACAAGCAGATGCAAATTGGATGAATGGGGAGTCAATGGATGGTTTATGGCAAGTCACTTCATATCATTAGGCTATAATAAATCTAGAGTTGCAAATTGCAAAGGACTGTGCTGTCATCATGTGCCAGTTAGCCCTGACAGGGACACATATAGGCTACTGTAGTTCCTTGTTCATCAAGCAACTCTAGAGCAGTGGTTCCCAAACTTTTTCATGTCAAGGACCCCCGCTGTAAGCACTGGACCAGGGCTAAAGGACCCTCAAATTGACACTAATGAGCCTGCGGACCCCCAATTGAAAACCTAATGCCATGGACCCCCATAAGAGAAGATAAGGCTCTAGCAGTGATTCTCAACCCGTTTAATTTCAAGGACCCCCAGTTGGTCATGCATTAGTCCACGGACCCCCATTTAATGGCATTTCTAGTTTTCTACCTCTGGAACCCCCAATTTATATTGTAAAATCTATGTTAATTTAACTCTGAGAGTATACAAATGGAACCAAATGGACCTGCACTCTCAGAGTTACAGACCCATAAGGATCCATTTGGTTCCAAAGTATCATTTAGCTGGAGACCCCTTGGAACTCACTCAAGGACCCCTGGGGGTCCCCGGACCCCATTTTGGGAACCACTGGCTTAGTAACTGTAAATGTGAATTTAAACCAGGTACTGAGAAGCCTGTATGCTTTGTAAAATGGTCTGAAATAAGGTCAAGTTTATGATTTGAACATTTGCCATTTAAGGCTTAATATTTTGTATGCTGTTTGTTAAACCTATAAAACCTTATGGCATGAACTATATGTTGGAAGGGTTAGGGTAGAGCAAAGTTTTAGGTCAGTGCAGACTGCAGATTCATTCAAGTCATGTATACTTTCCAAATCATACCTTTACTAACTTTTAGATTTCGTTTTTTGTCAATTTCATACTGCTACATGGTCAATGTAATTACTAATTAAGTACCCCAACACTGATACACTGTTATATATATATTTTTTAAACCATTAAAATCAACTAAATCATATTATAATGCAAGTAGATGTAATGACTAATATTTATTCATAATAAAAATAATGCATACTATATACTGTAGCACTTTTACACTCTCAAACAGCTCATATAGGCCTACATGTCAATACAGGTCAGGTAGTATTTGATATTAATTATATAATATTATATTACAATTACAATATTACAACTAGAAATATTGTTCCTGAAAAAACAATGTGGGGTCGCTGGAAGCCAAAAGATTGTACTGTGTTGTTTAATTTAATGTAATTGATTAACGTAATTTAGACCTGAAATTGGGGGGGGGGGTTTGACCGGAAATTACCCAATTTTTCTATAACATTTTCAAATAAGGGACACCAATTTTTAATAAGGGACACCAAAAAATTTCGGCGCGCGGCTTCGCCGCGCGCCTTACGCAGCGGACACGCGGCTTCGCCGCGTGCCCTAGAAATGTCCCTTATTTGAAAATCTAATAGTTGGCAACCCTAGTGCTAATACACTAGCATACAGCACTGGTCTGTATAGGTTTGTCAGTGCTAATACACTAGCATACAGCGCTGGTCTGTATAGGTTTGTCAGTGCTAATACACTAGCATACAGCGCTGGTCTGTATAGGCTACACTATCTGCATCTGTGCTATATTCTGCTCCACGACGGCTGAACGACCACAACGTACAATCGCACCCATTTTTAATTGCTCTCTTAATGTTCCATCTGTCATTCTAGCAAGACATGATTGTGGTTTAATTAATTTCATTATGTATTAAAATCAACTTGCAGATCGTATCTGTCTATAAGTGCACCGCGTCTCTGTGCGTATATGTACGTGTGTACGTCTGTGATCCACGTAACTCGAGAACCGTTCGACGCGTTCCCGCTGTCGAGTCCGTCGTATACACCATTGTCCAGAACCAGCACAAAAGCCTCTACCTGGGATCTGGCCCTGATCACCCCCTATATCTCCATATATGGAGCTAGCCTGCATGTTCTTGACATCTGCATGGGCTCCATATTTGGGCATGCCTGACAAAGAAATCCATATAATATGGGCATAAAAGGGACACAGACATAATAACTGGGTGGGCATACCACTTTCCAACTTGCATCGTTCCAAGTAGGCCAGGGCCCAACGGGGCCAGGGCATTGCTCGAGTATTTTAACCCATTTTGACCTGACACTATAGATTCTACAAAATGCACTCGGTGCCACGCTTGTAGATCTGCTATTTTTCCAATAGCTAAAGTATAAGTAACATAATGCTTAAAACACCAAACGGGGTTCCCATCCTGAATGGGTTCAAGAGATGGGTAATCCAACAAACAACCCTCCTATATTCAGCTAACATTAAATGCCATCGACAATGAATGGATAATTTATGTAGAGGAGCAAAAATCTATTATTGTTAAATTCCCATTGAAAATGAATGGAGAATTTATGTCATATGCGTCTAAGCAAATCAGCTATTTGGTCGGCAGTGCAGGCTCAGGGGTAGAGTGGCCGGGTGGTACCCGCAAGGTCGCCAGTTCGAACCCGGGCTCCCCCAGAGTTGGTGTCAAAGTGTCCTTGAGCAAGACACTGAACCCCTAATTGATCCCGATGTGCTGGTTGGTGCCTTGCATGGTTTCCGTCGCCATCAGTGTATGAATGTGTGTGTGAATGGGTGAATGCAATGCACAGTCTATGTATAAAGCGCCTTGGATAAAGGCCCCATATAAATGCACCATTGATATAGCATTTATATAGCTGGTATGGGAGCTGCACAGACAGAGACCACAAGGCTCTTTGACAATGAATGGAGACTTTACATCATATGTAGACGAGCAAATTGGCTATTTTGAACATTAAACATTAAATGCCATTAACAATAAAGAGACAATTATGACATAATGAGGGACAATATGACGTGAATGTTCCCTTCATTGTCAATGGCATTTTTAAAAACAAACATTAAATTTAAAACAAACATTAAACCTGTATTATACAAGTGGAATTGTCTGTGCCGCAAAGGAATGAGCACAATTCACCTTCAGCTAACCCCTGCCCTCTCCCACTCGGACACTTTCCAGCCAGGCAGGCTCATTCATTCCAATGTAAATATCATGGGTTTTACACATTAAATACTGGTTCATTTTTGGGAACCAGACCTTTAAAATCTCTTCCAAATCCGTCAACAAGGCCTGCCATAATGCACTGGAAAAATATGTGTGACATTTATTTTTTTAAAACAATGTTTTTATCATATAGGAAAACTATTGGTGGAGAGGTCTGTCTAACCGGTGGCGGCGGTGGCTCAGGGGTAGAGTGACCGGATGGTAACCGCAAGGTCGCCAGTTCGAACCCTGTGGGCTCCCCCAGAGTTAGCGTCGAAGTGTCCTTGAGCAAGACTCTGAACCCCTAATTGCTCCTGATGTGCTGGTTTGGTGCCTTGCATGGTTTCCGTCGCCGTCGGTGTATGAATGTGTGTGTGTGTGTGTGTGTGTGTGTGTGTGTGAATGGGTGAATGCAATGCACAGTCTATGTAAAGCGCCTTGGATAAAGGCGCTATATAAATGCACCGTTTACCATGTTATGCTTAGCTGTGATTGGACCATAGCAGTTTGGGGAGGGGCTTATAGCTGTAGGTCAATTGGAACTGGAACACTATAAAAAGTAAGCTCATAAATAGCTACTCTCTCCTGATTGGCTGAAATCTTGTCACCTACCTGGATTTTCTTTTCTGTTTATTGAAGAGATGGAGAGACAGGGAGACCTCTGTTACTGAACAAACATACATACACCTTCCCTAATGATTATACCTGGTTTCAGTATTTATTTATGGTGTATTGTCTCTATTTTTAAGGTTATTGTAGCGGTCAATTCATATTGGGGGTCGGGAGGGGGAGGGGGCGGGGGCGGGGGTCCCGAGACATTGCCAAAGCATTCCCGGGGGTCCCCGGTCAAACACGTTGAGAACCCCTGACTTACACTACCTTTAAGGCACAACCAATCCATCCATGAATGGTTGAAGTACCCATCTTTCTGATCCCATATCTCTGTCTCTTATCCACTCCCCACCCCCATCCTCTCTCCTCCTCTCTCCCCCTCTAACACAGGACAGATTGGGAAGCCGCCATGGCAGCACAGAAGTTGAGGGAGAGAAGCTATTTATCCCAGACGGATCAGGAGGTGTGCGACGGAGGTGTGGATGGTTGCTGCAGGTCAGTGACGTTGGCAGGCGCCAGGCAGGCCTGCCCACATGGCTCGGGGACTGTGGGACTACAGACAGATGGCACCTGGTGGGTGACAAACAATTAACAAACCTACAAGAATAGCAGGATCCGCAGTATACCCACAAGCACAAGAGATAGTGTGTGTGTGTGTGTGTGTGTGTGTGTGTGTGTGTGTGTGTGTGTGTGTGTGTGTGTGAGAGAGAGAGGGTGCATCTGTGCTCCGAACACTTTCAGTCTTTACTTTCCTATATCTGTCGTCCCCAAGTCTTGGTTTATAACAGTTGTACAATTTACCCATGTGTCTTTCTCTCTCTCTCTCTCTCTCTCTCTCTCTCTCTTACGAAAACACGCTTGTTTGCTGTGTTGCTATATAGAACGGGCTAAATAAAGAGGCGAGGAACATATGTAGCGGGCATATGTTTCTGTTTATTTCAGTGGAGAGTTTGGAGGGAGAACTACTTGGTAATTCAAATGTACACAATGCAATAAGACATTGCATTTGATTTAAGCCGCGATGTTTAACGTAAGAAACAAGCAGCGATATACAGTACTATAGCAGTACATTCAAGCAACTTAAAATAAGGTACGCTGTATGGTGAGGTGTGTGTGTGTGTGTGAGAGAGAGAGAGAGAGAGATAGGGAGGGAGAGTGTGAGTAAGTAAGTGTAAACATGCGCTGTAAAGTGATATGGCGTGTTTGTCCGGACCGACAACAATGAGCACGCTAACCAATGGTATCCCGCGACCTAACTACAACCAAATGTCATCTTGATGGGCTGTTTCTGGGCTCCACGGCACGCCCACGTAAAGATGTCCTCAGTGGGGCCATAAATAAAACGCTACTCCAAAATCTCCTCCAATTTCACAAACCGTATTTTGATCGGTCTCCCCTTTCAGAGACAGAGAGAGAGAGAGAGAGAGAGAGAAATGGAGAGAGAAAGAGAGTGGAGGAGTGTGTTTAAGTGAGTGGCTGTCATCTGGTAAAAATATTGCATTGGACTGGCATTGGTCCGACTGCGGCCGTGTTTGTGCATGTGTGTGTGCATGTGCGGGTGTGCATGTGCGTGCGTGCATGTGCGGGTGTGTGCATGTGCGTGCGTGCATGTGCGGGTGTGTGTCTGTGCGTGCGTGCGCGAGCACATCTGGAGTCTAGACTCCGTGGCTCTGTGGGCAGGGTCCTATCATCCAGCAGCATCGGCGTCCGGAGAGACGGAGCGTGTTGACTTAGGTGGCACGTATACATCCCAGCATCTGTTTCAACAGCCCAGTACTCCCACTGTACTGGTCCTGGATCTGGACACTTTTTATCCTCTGCTAGGGAATGGATTGTGTGTGTGCGTGTGCGTGTGCGTGCGCGGAGCTCCCTCCCTTCTAGGGTGGAGGGCAACGGAGGAGGTGGGAGTAAAAAAAAAAACTAGGGGTTCCGACTCCAGCCTGTTCAACCCTGCCCGGGCGCCTGAGCCCGCCCACGAGGAAGGGGGGTCCCTCCTCCTTGTAACCAAAAGCAAATGCTACTTCTCCTAAACAGAGCCGTAAATCGTCCTAGATTCTTGATTCCTTTTTTTCCCCTTTTTTTTTTCTTTTTTAAACTTTTTCTTCTTTTTCAATTCGCTGTGTCAGGATGTGAAGACGTAGTTGGGGGGGGGGGGGGGAAGGACAGCGTGTGCGTGAGTGAGTGTTTGTGTTTAAGGGAAATCATATAATGAATTGCCACTTGAGGAGTTATGGTTAATCATCTAAATGGCCTCTTGGTAGGCTTAGGGGGTTCTCTCGGAGAGCGAGAGCCTGTGTGTGTGTGTGTGTGCGTGTGCGTGTGCGTGTGCGCGTGTGTGTGTGTGCGCGCGCGCCGGTGGGTTACAGACAGTGCATGCATGTTGTGCTGAATGAGCCCTTAGCACTTCCAGATCAGGGAGTTTTATAGGCTGTATCAGAGCACTGCCTCCGTTGATTTACACCTGCGAGACGCACACACACACACACACACACACACACACACACACACACACACACACAGAGATCACTATAGAAGATCACTATAATATTCTGTGTCCAATTCCGTAGTACGATTGGTTGCTTGCCGACTATACAAGGGTTTTTAACCTTGCAGATCGGTTCCTGTGTTGGACTATAAATTAAGGCATAATGGAATAAACACGATGATAAATCTTGGTCAGAATGACATGCAAAGAATGCAGGAGGAATAGACTTTTCACAGTAGGAAAATAAATACTGATAAGACTGTGAGAATTATCATGAAGAGGTCTGACAGCATGCGTCCACACACACACACACGGACACACACACACACACACACACGGACACGCGTGTCCACACAACGCACACAAACGCAAACACACAAAATAAATATGGAGAGAAAAGACAACAGCAGGAATCCAGCACAGTGTAGCGGTTCATATTCCATTTAATACAAGCTGAATATTAGACTGTGGGAGTGGACAGAATAAGTTCCCTGCTTTGTACACAGTGCATGTGCGACTTCTATTTCGCCCCCCCCCCCCCCCCCGGCCCCTTTTCTAACGAATGTGCTTTTCTTTGCGCATTCTTTGCCCGGGCCAAGAAATGGGATTTCTAAATGGCGTATATTGAGTCTGTAGCGAAGGTGCAAAGATCAATGGGAAAGAATGAGCTCTATACTATCCAGAGAGTAAGAAGAAAATCAATTTCCATACACAGCGTCTATTGTGAGCCCAGACGGTTGGACGTCC
>NC_137876.1:7619267-7633487 GCF_963924005.1 Protomyctophum bolini | reverse complement strand
GAATGTGATGCTGTAGACCAGTATTCTGTGAACATGCTGTAGTATAGGGTGAACAATGGATAGCATGTTTTTGTATTGAGTTGTACTGTAATTCTGCAAACTGTTAATAAATCAATCAATCAGCATATACTATCGTATATTGGCCCGTAGCATAAGATTTCTTAGGCAGCCCCTCCAACCAACATCACCTAGAGCCGATACTGGTTAATGCTTTTCTTTGGTTTTGACTCAAAGTGCCCCTTCCCCCCCCCGGCCCCCCCCCCCGAAAACAAATGGCAGGATGATCCGTTGCCCTTATGCAATATTATATATTTTAATGTTTACGTTGTAATGAGAACATATTGCTTATTTTACTGTCCACAGACGTACGGGCCAAGTTATTGTGGAACATCTTGCTCCATTAGCATAAGACCATCCAATGTATAGGCCCATACATGTCTGGTGTAAAACATAAAACATGATCATCAGGTATTATGATTATCCCATTCTGACCGGGCACCCATTTTGGTGTTGGCATCATGTTATGCTTTAGCTATTGAAAAATAGCAGATCTACAAGCTCGTAGCGCGCCACCGAGTGGCGCGCTACGAGCTTGTAGGTCTGCTATTTTTGAAAAATCTGACAGAACGACTGACATTTTTAGAATCTGATCTCAGGTCAGAATGGGTTAATCAGACCAGTGTGTGTCCGGTGGAAACCTCGTATGAATCTGATCTCAGGTCAGAATGGGATAATAGGGGAGGGGTTAGGGAAGATTATGATTTTAGTCTGTCACTAAAGTGGTGTATTTCGATGGGGCCTTTTGACTCAAAGGTCTTCAGCTTTCAGGAAGAAACCCAAAACACACAGGGAAGAACCACCACCTGGGGCCTGGGGGCCTGGGTCTATTAGAGTAATGTCATCTCCATAGACACATATAAAAAAACATGGCACTCCATCTTTAAATATTTATTTAAAAAACACAACAGATAGGCCTATACCAGACTTAATCACTTTCACCCACCCAGGTGTCTCTATTGTGGCCCTTTCATTATTGACTCATCTTTTTCATGAATATATTCTTTCGAATAATACTGAGAATTAGCAGATGGACATGTTGCAGTGTGACACGTTGTTGGCTTTGTTGCACGCACGCACATCACACTGCTCTTAGTGTAATGATGTCATAGCCTGCCTGTTCCTCATAGGCGGTGGTGGCTCGGGGCCACATCTACTCCAATAACCCCCCCATTTATAATTATCATTCTGTTCACTTCAATCTCGGGATATTTCCACTGAGCCGGATAGATCCACAGTTCCATATGTGGGGGAGCGTTTATACTCTGAAAGACCAAAAAATAGAAAGAGAGAGAAAAGGGAGAAAAAAAAAGGAAAATAATGTTTTAAAATATTATAATGGGATTCTGACTCACAGTTGGTGTATTGTTTGTTTCCAAAGTGAAACACGGGCGAGAGATGTCGGACCAGCTTGAAAGCTACTGCATGTGAAAACCATTGGCATCTGTACACTTGTTAGAGCCAAGAAGAGTCAAGACGAAGCATATTTGGGGTGACGGGGTTTCGGCAATTAAGAGTACCAGAAAAGAGTTGCGCACATTATCTCGTCAACGACGTACGCGGCATCACGACCGGCAGATGGGACGCCGAGATGGGAAGAGAAACTTTCACTTTCTCTCACAGCCACCCCCCCCCCCCCCCACACACACACACACACACACCCCAACAACCAAAAACAGTTATATAAACACCAAACCTCAGCGCATTTTGTTTTCCTTCCTAAACCGCAGGCTCTCGCTGCGCGCACAAGAAACTCTCACAAAAGGTGGAGCGAGCGAGCAGCAGCGGCTGCTCCTCCGCGGGCCGAGCGAGGAGAGAGCGAGAGGAGGCTATATAGCAGCGTCTCCCAGATATCCATTCCAGATGCTGGCTAGACTTGGTGGAGCCAGGACCCGCCGTACTGGGGGCTGGATTTACTTGTCTTTTCCTCCAGGTGTGATGTCTCATGCTGATTCCCCCACATGTTCCACGGGCCTTATCCAAACACAACCAGGGCTGGTGACAGGCCTGCCCACCCGCCCGCTGACTCCCCTGGCGGCCCACCCACCCACCCACCCACCCACACACAGAATGGCACTGGGCAGATTTAGTGTGTGTGTGTGTGTGTGTGTGTGTGTATTAACCCATTCTGAACGGGAACCCCTTTTGGTGTCAGCATCATGTTATGCTTTAGCTATTGAAAAATAGCAGATCTACAAGCTCATAGCGCGCCACCGAGTGGCGCGCTACGAGCTTGTAGGTCTGCTATTTTTTGAAAAATCGAAGAACGACTGACATTTTTAGAATCTGATCTCAGGTCAGAACGGGTTAATCAGACCAGTGTGTGTCCAGTGGAAACCTCGTATTAATCTGATCTCAGGTCAGAATGGGTTAAGACGCTTGGCCCCCCCAAAACTCATATAGTCCCCCTCTTGTCCCTGTCAACGGAGCCTCTGCCCTGCACGCCTGGCTGGTGCAAACCTGAGAGGCCTGCTTCTTTTTGAAGGGCTTTATTCTTTTATTTTCTTCCTCTTGTTTTTTTCCCTTGCCTCATTGACTCCTGGCTATTTTTTCATTTTTTAACCCATTCTGACCTGAGATCAGATTCATACGAGGTTTCCACTGGACACACACTGGGTCTGATCAACCCATTCTGACCTGAGATCAGATTCTAAAAATGTCAGTCGTTCTTCGAATTTTTCAAAAATAGCAGACCTACAAGCTCGTATCGCGCCACTCGGTGGCGCGATATGAGCTTGTAGATCTGCTATTTTTCAATAGGTAAAGCATAACATGATGCCAACACCAAAATGGGTGCCCGGTCAGAATGGGTTAACCCGGTTGACGTGGGGTTACGTTCACAGCGCTGCTCCGCATGCCGTGTGCTACAGGCTGGGACAGGCCCTAGTTGTTGCTCTAGTAACCCGATCACGCTCAACTCTTCGTTGTAGGACGTATTAAACTTGTCATATTTCAAGTCCGGTCAGTTTTAGGACAATGCGCCATCGGGGAGCGTTGAGGAGGTAAAAAAAATGAGAGAGAGAGAGAGGGAATGAGAGCGAGAGAGAGAGAGAGAAAAAAGTGGAGCGGAAAAAAGAAAACAGAAGCTCTGCTGTTTTGTGTGTTTGCTCCCCAGCTGAATGTTCCACGTCTGTTTCCATTAAAAGTGCGACTCCACAAAAAAAAAAAAAGAATAAAAAATACGGCCGTTATCCTACAATAAAGTAGTCTGACGAAAGGTCAGTTTTTCGCAGTCGTATTTTAACTTCATTTCACTCTGACTCCATTCTTCCATGACAAACTTAATGCTTTCCTTGAATGTATACATGAATTCCGCCTTTCCAGGACACAAGAACAGTCAGATGCAGCGGAGGCAAACATTATTAGCTAGCCCACTCAAAATATGTTGTCTCAGGCCTCGGCTTGGACGCTTTCCAAGTTTGACATAACCGAGGATAACGTATTTATGAGAACAAGAAACAGGCATCCTCATTGAGACATGAGTGCTGCGGGCCTTCATTTCTGTGACAGTAATGTTCCTCGGTTTGTTAACTTGTACAAAGATAGAGTCTTGATTCATTCCGTCTTGATTTCCTCCTACATCAAGGTTTTAATCGTGGAAAAACAGTTTCAAGCATTGAGATTCATTAGAAACTCATTAAGGCTGCTGCAAAAATAATTAGAAGAAAGAAAAATATCCAGTTTGAGTCATAACTGTTGACAGATTTATTGACCTTTTTGTACAGAAGCTCTGGAATCAAATTGAGTAGTTCTGCTGCTCTAAATACATCACTCCATTCCTTCCTCTGTTTTTAAATTACCATTTTAATTGAAGTCACATGGACACGGCATGGGTTGTGTGTGTGCGTGTCTCCGTGCGTGTCTCCGTGCACTTTTCTGTTGTCATAACTTTGCTGAGATACTTTGTAACTCCCTATGCGCCAAAGCAATGTAAATGATTTCCTGATGTTTAAACCGTGGTTGCTGTGATTGGACGCGGTCGATCTAGATTTCAGCGTATGACCTGCTTTTATTGGCCCCGGTGTTCCTTCCAAAATACACAGAAGATGGCAACACTTAACGTCTTGCAGTTGTGCAATGACAGGAACCGTGTGTAATGTGTTTTCATTGTTTTTACAACATCATTACTGCAGTTTTGGTATCTTTGCCATGCTGTATATATAACGAGATGATGGAGAGTCAATGCTGTATCAAATCCTAATGCAAAAAAAGCCAAACATCCATCTGTGTGTGATAAAGTCGCGCTTAATCAATGCATTGCAAACAACATGTCCATGTGTGCAAATTGATTACCCCTGGGGGTGATAAAAGAACATACTGTATCAAATTAAAACATAAATTCCTGGCAACTTGGCCTCAATATAATGTGCTTAACACTTCTTAGGGAGCTGTGGTTTTGTTTTGGAAGCAGCGGTTCTGCTTAAATGTCCCCGAAAGCGTTAGTCTCTTCTAGAAATGCACTGTTGTCCTCCTCAGCCACAGCGCTGTGACGTCAAGCCCAAGCTATCGACTCATTCTGCTCGGCGTGTTCACAATAGGATTTCTATTTTAATGAAAGCTGATTAACTGGAGCAAAGGATAATTGCATGTATTGAGTTTGACGGAGTCTGTTTATGTAAATGTTATTGTTCCACACATTCCGGTATCTTCCGCCACACGTCTCTCTTGATGACTTTGGCGCCGGTGCTCCACATCAGAGCGCCAGGCGAGGTGAGACCGCCGTCTCGGGACGCTCATCAATGGTATTGTCTCCAAGTGGGGTGTGTCGCTACGCTATGGCGTAGCTGCAGGGGCGCCCGCTCCCCACCTCTGCCCTCGTGACATCATTCGCAGTCCTCCATCTCCCCACCTCCTCCTCCTCCTCCTCCAGCTGCAGCTGGAGCCAGACTTCTCGGTGATGCTGGACCCTGGTAAGGCCCCAGCGCTGGTATTAATTTCTTGG
The DNA here is from genome assembly GCF_963924005.1 of Protomyctophum bolini. Classification (NCBI taxonomy): domain Eukaryota; kingdom Metazoa; phylum Chordata; class Actinopteri; order Myctophiformes; family Myctophidae; genus Protomyctophum; species Protomyctophum bolini. The sequence goes on along the minus strand of NC_137876.1, from coordinate 7,628,488 downwards.
GCATGTTGGCATAGGTTTCCCTATAGCAGCGTCACGCCAGCAGCACCCAGCCCCCCCAGTCCTCCAGCCTCGGCCCCCAGCTCTGGTTCCACATCCCCGTGTTGGAGTGTTACTGGAAAGCTGGCCAGTGGGATCTGGCTCTGATAATGGTTTCAGGCCAGACCTGCCAGCATCTGTAGTGAAGCTTACAGGGAGATTTGTGCTATTACTACTCGCGGGACGGACAGAACCGAACAGCGGAGGGGGGAAACAAGGGGAAAAAAGGAAGAAACCGTCTGGAATCATACATCATCTTGCGAAAACGGAGAAACAAAAACAACTGTGGTTCATTTTTCTACAGTATGGCTCAATGTCCTAATACCGATATGGCGCACACGTTTGTGGAATTTTTCTGGAGTGGCTTTCCAGGATTTTGAGCGATTTACATTCGCAACAGGCGTCGGTCGGCTCCAGTTGCAGAAGAGGATCGAGGAATGGGCTAAATAATGAATTGGAACCTCTGAGGTTTTATGCAGGAGATAACGAGCTAAATTTTACACGTAGTTTCATGTTTAATGCAAATATGTTAATCCTCTTCAGCATGGCGTCAACAAGCTGTGTACACTCAGAGAGCAATTACAGATAAATAAAAAGACATTTGATGATCAGACACATTCTGTAATGATCCTCGTGGAATCCTCATGTCGGAACGAAGCCTATAGTGTAATCACTTGGTATAATGCTACAGTACAGTATCATACCACAGCATTTAACAAACATATTCTCTCTGAAACTCTCCATTAATATCCTGTTGACCTTTAACCTATTGACTTTGCTTATACAAAAACAAATTTCCTAAAAAAAAAAGCCACTTTTTCCTCCAGATTTCTTTCAACCCATTTTGACCTGAGATCAGATTCTATAAATGTCTTCTACATCCTGACAGTTTTCTGAAAAAGCTACGTGTTTCTATATGTCAGTCGTTCTTCGATTTTTCAAAAACAGCAGACCTACAAGCTTGTAGCGCGCCACTCGGTGGCGTGCTACGAGCTTATAGATGTGCTATTTTTAAATAAAGCATAACATAATGCTAACACCAAAAAGGGTTCCCGCCCAAAAATTGGTTAGATATACAGTGTACCCCCCTAAGGTCGGCTCTTCGGTGCAACTGAAAACCTTCTGACGAGCCGAAATCACTTCGGCACTACAGCGCCGAAACAGCGGTAAAATAGGAGTATGAATCGGCCCTAAGGTCAATGCATCTTGGTATTTTTTTTGTTTTTCCAAAGGGAATATTTGCGTGCTATAGCTGTTCTGTTTTGAGTTCTCTATTACTCTCTCTTCTCCTCCGGTGGAATCTCTTTCACTTCCTCTTTCTCCTCATGATCCAACAATACTGTACATACAGTGAGTGGAGATTTTGAAAACATGACCAATGACAAAAAACTCCCATATCTGCTGGGCGAAGTACAACAATGTGCAAACACAGCAGCAAGATTTGTGAGTTGCTGTGATAGGAGAAGGATATCAAATGGAACACAACCACCCTAAAGACTAATAATTGTGTATATTCCTGCACTATACCTGCATCGAGTTATCTTGGTACACAGAAGTTGATCTATTGAAGATTCTGACCTTCAAAGTACATAATTTTTGTTTTGATTGTATTGCTGTATTGTTGTATTGTTCTTTCTGCTTTGGCAATGTAAACGTATGTTTTCTCATGCCAATAAAGCCCTTTGAATTGAATTGAATTGAATTGAGTGGAGCAGTTGTTCTCAACCTTTTCAGACCATGACCCCCCCCCCCCCCCCCCAATCACATTTGGACGGGGGACCTCCCCTCCCACCCTGACAAGCACTTGGAATGTAGGAGTTGAGGCATTCAATTTAGCGTGACTAGATTCCACAGATAAATATTGTGAAAATAGCAGATCTACAAGCTCACAACGTTCCACCTGACATTGCAAAGCTTGCATATCAGCTTTTGTCACAAATCTTGCCTCTTATATTATTTAGTTTAACCATTTTTATCCATTAGTAAAATAGTTGATCTACTTTTGATGCAGTAATGGTCTTATTCCTCTTCCTCTTTTCCATTTCTTAATTTTTGTTAGGTTAATTGTCACTTAATTCATTGTCATCTGGGGACCCTGACCCACAGTAGAGTACTGTCGTGTATTCTAACACTTGGACGCAAAGGTTCTCTACGAGGAGGTTATATCAGTATAGGCTTTTATTCACATTTAGTTTGTCTTCAGTCAATCAGTCTCTATAGTATCAATCTGATCTAAACCTATATCCGCATCCGGGCGATACCGTTCTACAGGAGGGGTGTGTAAGCTAAACTAGCATCCCAGGATACACCACAAGTACCTCCTAAGTACATGGATCTAAATGAAAGTGCTTTCCATTGTTACAGTTATACGTACTGTACATCATGCACCTCTCCGCACAATACCATCTCTCTCTCTCTGTGTCTGTCGCTCTCTCTATCTGTTTTGTGTGTGTGCGTGCGTGTGTGTGTGTGTGTGTGTGTGTGTGTGTGTGTGTAAGTGATGGTCAGGAATTCCTCCTGGCTTTCACTCAACAAGGGAGCAGCACAGTCCCAACATTCCGGTGGCTTCATGGGACACCACAGAGTTTCAGAGGCTATTAGCAAATGTTTAACATTGAATCAATATAGGAAAGTACTGTACCTTCCCCTCTCTTTATGAGACCAAGATGCTGAATGATTAAACCCTGTCGCTGACAATCATCATAACTAGGCGTACTTGGAACGGAAAAATTGATCTCCTCAAAACGAGTGTTTCACGCTTGGCTGATCCACTGTATTTTCTCAGCTATAGACGTGTTGGTTCGTTCCAAAACAAAGACGTCTCCCAGGGTTTCAGTCTTGAGCAGAATGGACAACCTCTGTAACCCACACACACTGTAAGGCCTTCACTTTTGAACGGGTTTGGAAAGCCGAGGCCATGCAGGCAGCGGAGAAGTGGAAACGTCTTATCCTAAGAACACGAGGAATATGCCCAGAGTCACGCTGTAAAATCCAGAATTTAATGTTGTCAAACGGTGGCAAAAGTCATTTCAATTACCGTCTCGGTGCATTGCGTATATCGTCACTGTTGGGTGGAAAGAAATGATTACTTTCCATGAATTGGAATAAAGAAGCCAATTGATCCAGTGTAGTTGTCTCAAGCGCTTGATAATAAATTTAAATATTGAATATGAAATATTGGTCCATTATTCCTAACACCCACTGACAGACTTAATCACTGTCACTTAAAAATATTTGTTGAAATATGGTAATACAAGGTTTCTGCCCAACAGCAACGATATAGAACACAATATATAATTTCTACTTTAGGCATATTATACTCGAAGCATAATTAATAAGGCCTATACATTGTATTTTATCCGAGCAGCGTGACTTATTGTTCCGTACGTAGTCTTGTATCATGCCAGTGAAACTCCTCGTGCACTAAGAACCCCTGAGAGAGGTCTCCAACAAGCTGTTGTCCCCTCAGTAAACACTGAGGGGTACTGTAGAATATAGGTGTGTGTGTGTGTGTGTGTGTGTGTGTGTGTGTGTGTGTGTGTGTGTGTGTGTGAGAGAAGGGGTTTAGTCAAAAGCTGTTCTACTTGCATGGCAACGCCTCATTACCCATACTGCCTCCTTCTTTGCCCCGGAGCGGGGTGCGGCTCCCCTCACCGGGCTCAGGCGTCAAGGTGACCTAACATGCCCCGGGACGGCGGGCGCAGGTGGGCGGGCGGGCTGGGAGAGAGAGAGACGGGGCTGCTCACTTTGTCTTTATTGTAGCGGGGGCCGCCGTATGCTAGCCGCGCAACACTGGGCCCTGGGTAGTTCCAGACTGCTGCATGTGTCCCGGTGAGCAAGCAGCTGATCTCATTTTTCAGCACACACAGCTGCCCCCCAACATCAGGCCCAGGTGAAGGTGACCTCCCTTGCTTGTTAGAATGGCTCTTAATCCATTCTGGACTGAGGTCAATATTTTAGTTAAAAATGCTCTGAAATATATATTCAAAGATTTGCGCCACATTTTCACGACTTTTTCACGCGCGCCACGAGCTTGTAGATCTGCTATTTTTCAATAGCTAAAGTAGAACAGGATGTTTGAAACACCAAGAGGGGTTCCCACCCAGAATGGGTTAAAGCAGTGGAGGTGCAGTCTGTGTGCTGGGCCTTAATGCCTGTCATGTATGTTGAATGGGTTAAAGCAGTGGAGGTGCAGTCTGTGTGCTGGGCCTTAATGCCTGTCATGTATGTTGAATGGGTTAAAGCAGTGGAGGTGCAGTCTGTGTGCTGGGCCTTAATGCCCGTCATGTATGTTGAATGGGTTAAAGCAGTGGAGGTGCAGTCTGTGTGCTGGGCCTTAATGCCCGTCATGTATGTTGAATGGGTTAAAGCAGTGGAGGTGCAGTCTGTGTGCTGGGCCTTAATGCCCGTCATGTATGTTGAATGGGTTAAAGCAGTGGAGGTGCAGTCTGTAGTGTGTGCTGGGCCTTAATGCCCGTCATGTATGTTGAATGGGTTAATGCAGTGGAGGTGCAGTCTGTGTGCTGGGCCTTAATGCCCGTCATGTATGTTGAATGGGTTAAAGCAGTGGAGGTGCAGTCTGTGTGCTGGGCCTTAATGCCCGTCATGTATGTTGAATGGGTTAAAGCAGTGGAGGTGCAGTCTGTAGTGTGTGCTGGGCCTTAATGCCCGTCATGTATGTTGAATGGGTTAAAGCAGTGGAGGTGCAGTCTGTGTGCTGGGCCTTAATGCCCGTCATGTATGTTGAATGGGTTAAAGCAGTGGAGGTGCAGTCTGTAGTGTGTGCTGGGCCTTAATGCCCGTCATGTATGTTGAATGGGTTAATGCAGTGGAGGTGCAGTCTGTGTGCTGGGCCTTGCATGCCCGTCATGTATGTTGAATGGGTTAAAGCAGTGGAGGTGCAGTCTGTGTGCTGGGCCTTAATGCCCGTCATGTATGTTGAATGGGTTAAAGCAGTGGAGGTGCAGTCTGTAGTGTGTGCTGGGCCTTAATGCCCGTCATGTATGTTGAATGGGTTAAAGCAGTGGAGGTGCAGTCTGTAGTGTGTGCTGGGCCTTAATGCCCGTCATGTATGTTGCCTACAGCATTTACTCATTCTGCACTGGCATAATGTGTCCCAAATCTTTGTCTATCTCTGTATCACTGTTGTGTTGAGTCATTATGGGCAACATGAGGACCAGGCTTAGTATTTGTGCAGGACTTACTGTATAGGTTTGTCAGTGCTAATATACACTAGCATACAGCACTGGTCTGTATAGGCTACAGTGCTACACTATCTGCATCTGTGCTATTCTGCTCCACGACGGCTGAACGACCACAACGTACAATCGCACCCATTTTTAATTGCTCTCTTAATGTTCCATCCGTCATTCTATAGCAAGACATGATTTTGGTTTAATTAATTTCATTATGTATTAAAATCAAACTTGCAGATCGTATCTGTCTATAAATGCACCGCGTCTCTGTGCGTATATGTACGTGTGTACGTCTGTGATCCACGTAACTCGAGAACCGTTCGACGCGTTCCCCACCACCACAGGGTCCGTCGTATACACCATTGTCCAGAAACAGCACAAAAGCCTCTACCTGGGATCTGGCCCTGGTCACCCCCTATATCTCCATATATGGAGCTAGCCTGCATGTTCTTGACATCTGCATGGACTCCATATTTGGGCATGCCTGACAAAGAAATCCATATATGGGCATAAAAGGGACACAGACAGATAATAACTGGGTGGGCATACCACTTTCCAACTTGCATCGTTCCAAGTAGGCCAGGGCCCAACGGGGCCAGGGCATTGCTCGAGTATTTTAACCCATTTTGACCTGACACTATAGATTCTACAAAATGCACTCGGTGCCACGCTTGTAGATCTGCTATTTTTCCAATAGCTAAAGTATAAGTAACATAATGCTTAAAACACCAAACGGGGTTCCCATCCCGAATGGGTTCAAGAGATGGGTAATCCAACAAACAACCCTCCTATATTCAGCTAACATTAAATGCCATCGACAATGGATGGAGAATTTATGTAGAGGAGCAAAAATCTATTATTGTTAAATTCCCATTGAAAATGAATGGAGAATTTATGTCATATGCGTCTAAGCAAATCAGCTATTTGGTCGGCAGTGCAGGCTCAGGGGTAGAGTGGCCGGATGGTAACCGCAAGGTCGCCAGTTCAAACCCGGGCTCCCCCAGAGTTGGTGTCAAAGTGTCCTTGAGCAAGACACTGAAGCCCTAATTGCTCCCGATGTGCAGGTTGGTGCCTTGCATGGTTTCCGCCGCCATCAGTGTATGAATGTGTGTGTGAATGGGTGAATGCAATGCACAATCTCTGTAAAGCGCCTTGGATAAAGGCCCCATATAAATGCACCATTTATATAGCATTTATATAGCTGGTATGGGAGCTGCACAGACAGAGACCACAAGGCTCTTTGACAATGAATGGAGACTTTACATCATATGTAGACGAGCAAATTGGCTATTTGGAACATTAAACATTAAATGCCATTAACAATAAAGAGACAATTATGACATAATGAGGGACAATATGACGTGAATGTTCCCTTCATTGTCAATGGCATTTTTAAAAACAAACATTAAATTTAAAACAAACATTAAACCTGTATTATACAAGTGGAATTGTCTATGCCGCAAAGGAATGAGCACAATTCACCTTCAGCTAACCCCTGCCCTCTCCCACTCGGACACTTTCCAGCCAGGCAGGCTCATTCATTCCAATGTAAATATCATGGGTTTTACACATTAAATACTGGTTCATTTTTGGGAACCAGACCTTTAAAATCTCTTCCAAATCCGTCAACAAGGCCTGCCATAATGCACTGGAAAAATATGTGTGACATTTATTTTTTTAAAACAATGTTTTTATCATATAGGAAAACTATTGGTGAAGAGGTCTGTCTAACCGGTGGCGGTGGCTCAGGGGTTAGAGTGACCGGATGGTATAACCGCAAGGTTGCCAGTTCGAACCCTGTGGGCTCCCCCAGAGTTAGCGTCGAAGTGTCCTTGAGCAAGACTCTGAACCCCTAATTGCTCCTGATGTGCTGGTTTGGTGCCTTGCATGGTTTCCGTCGCCGTCGGTGTATGAATGTGTGTGTGTGTGTGTGTGTGTGTGTGAATGGGTGAATGCAATGCACAGTCTATGTAAAGCGCCTTGGATAAAGGCGCTATATAAATGCACCGTTTACCATGTTATGCTTAGCTGTGATTGGACCATAGCAGTTTGGGGAGGGGCTTATAGCTGTAGGTCAATTGGAACTGGAACACTATAAAAAGTAAGCTCATAAATAGTTATACTCTCTCCTGATTGGCTGAAATCTTGTCACCTACCTGGATTTTCTTTTCTGTTTATTAAAGAGACGGAGAGACAGGGAGACCTCTGTTACTGAACAGACACGAAAATGGAAATGAAGAGTTTACATACACCTTCCCTAATGATTATATCTGGTTTCAGTATTTATTTATGGTGTATTGTCTCTATTTTTAAGGTTATTGTAGCGGTCAATTCATATTGGGGGTCGGGAGGGGGAGGGGGCGGGGGTCCCGAGACATTGCCAAAGCATTCCCGGGGGTCCCCGGTCAAACACGTTGAGAACCCCTGACTTACACTACCTTTAAGGCACAACCAATCCATCCATGAATGGTTGAATTACCCATCTTTCTGATCCCATATCTCTGTCTCTTATCCACTCCCCCCCCCCCATCCTCTCTCCTCCTCTCTCCCCCTCTAACACAGGACAGATTGGGAAGCCGCCATGGCAGCACAGAAGTTGAGGGAGAAGCTATTTATCCCAGACGGATCAGGAGGTGTGCGACGGAGGTGTGGATGGTTGCTGCAGGTCAGTGACGTTGGCAGGCGCCAGGCAGGCCTGCCCACATGGCTCGGGGACTATGGGACTACAGACAGATGGCACCTGGTGGGTGACAAACAATTAACAAACCTACAAGAATAGCAGGATCCGCAGTATACCCACAAGCACAAGAGATAGTGTGTGTGTGTGTGTGTGTGTGTGTGTGTGTGTGTGTGTGTGTGTGTGTGTGTGTGTGTGTGTGTGTGTGTGTGTGTGTGTGTGAGAGAGAGAGGGTGCATCTGTGCTCCGAACACTTTCAGTCTTTACTTTCCTATATCTGTCGTCCCCAAGTCTTGGTTTATAACAGTTATACAATTTACCCATGTGTCTTTCTCTCTCTCTCTCTCTCTCTCTCTCTCTCTTACGAAAACACGCTTGTTTGCTGTGTTGCTATATAGAACGGGCTAAATAAAGAGGCGAGGAACATATGTAGCGGGCATATGTTTCTGTTTATTTCAGTGGAGAGTTTGGAGGGAGAACTACTTGGTAATTCAAATGTACACAATGCAATAAGACATTGCATTTGATTTAAGCCGCGATGTTTAACGTAAGAAACAAGCAGCGATATACAGTACTAGCAGTATACATTCAAGCAACTTAAAATAAGGTACGCTGTATGGTGAGGTGTGTGTGTGTGAGTGTGAGAGAGAGAGAGAGAGAGATAGGGAGGGAGAGTGTGAGTAAGTATAAGTGTAAACATGCGCTGTAAAGTGATATGGCGTGTTTGTCCGGACCGACAACAATGAGCACGCTAACCAATGGTATCCCGCGACCTAACTACAACCAAATGTCATCTTGATGGGCTGTTTCTGGGCTCCACGCCCACGTAAAGATGTCCTCAGTGGGGCCATAAATAAAACGCTACTCCAAAATCTCCTCCAATTTCACAAACCGTATTTTGATCGGTCTCCCCTTTCAGAGACAGAGAGAGAGAGAGAGAGAGAGAGAGAGAGAGAAATGGAGAGAGAAAGAGAGTGGAGGAGTGTGTTTAAGTGAGTGGCTGTCATCTGGTAAAAATATTGCATTGGACTGGCATTGGTCCGACTGCGGCCGTGTTTGTGCATGTGTTTGTGCATGTGCGTGTGTGCATGTGCGTGTGTGCATGTGCGGGTGTGCATGTGCGGGTGTGTGCATGTGCGTGTGTGCATGTGCGTGTGTGCATGTGCGGGTGTGTGCATGTGCGTGCATGTGCGTGCGTGCATGTGCGGGTGTGTGTCTGTGCGTGCGTGCGTGCATGTGCGGGTGTGTGTCTGTGCGTGCGTGCATGTGCGGGTGTGCGTCTGTGCGTGCGTGCGCGAGCACATCTGGAGTCT
>NC_137876.1:7601767-7616767 GCF_963924005.1 Protomyctophum bolini | reverse complement strand
AGGTGAACTCGGCGTGAATGGCCGACAATGTTCTTTAGCTTGATAATACGTGACCTTTTTTTTTACCACATAGGAATAAACTGACACATCAGCTGTGTGGCGTCTCGCCGCCGCGTGGCAGCCATTATCTCTCCGCAGACACCTTCGACAGCCTTCACTCTGCACTTTAGCGTGACTGCTATTGACACGCTCACACACAGACATGAACCCGCTGCTGGCTGGCTGGCTGCTGACAGCCAGCCTATCATTAAACCCATTCAGGGCGGGAACCCCTTTTGGTGTTTTAATTTAGCTATTGAGAAATAGCAGATCTACAAGCTCGTATAGCGCGCCACCGGATATATTTGAATATATATATTCTTTCAGCGCGTTTTTAACTCAAATCTTTGCTTCTGGGAGCTGTACCTCATGGAATAGCATATTTTCAGATGGGGGTCGGCAGCAAATTGCATATAATTTTTGGGGTCCTTGACATGAAATATTGAGAAAGTTGTCATGATTTAGAAGACATATTCTTTACATTTCAATGTCAATGTCGGTTCTAAATGGGTTAAGTTGCGTGTGAGATCGTCACCACTCTGTCCTCCTGGGCCCCGGCCTCTAATTCACTCTGTCCTCCTGGGCCCCGGCCTCTAATTCATTAGCAAACAGGCCTTTTGTGCGAGAAGTGATTTGTGGACAGATCTTCGGTGTGGGCAGTGCCGGCGTACATTTACTCAAGTACTGTACAATTTTGAGGTGCTTTTACTTTACTGGGAGTATTTCCAATTTTCAGTATTTTTCCCAGTAACAATTTTCAGTAATGCATTGTGAGCTTGTAGATCTGCTATTTTCAAATTATTTTTTTTATACATTTGCAAACATTTGTGATTTCTACTTCTGGTACATTTTGATACCAATACCTTGTACATTTTAATTCTGGACTTTTACTTGTAACTAAACTACTTTCGCTCAAAAATGTCATGTTTTTGTCATTCAAACTTTTTTTTAATGGATTTGACAAATATCCTGGCAGAGCCGTGTGTGTGACTGTGTGTGTGTGTGTGTGTGTGTGTGACTGTGTGACTGTGTGTGTGACTGTGTGTGTGTGTGTGTGTGTGTGTGTGTGTGTGTGACTGTGTGACTGTGTGTGTGACTGTGTGACTGTCTGTGTGACTGTGTGTGTGTGTGTGTGTGTGTGTGTGTGTGTGTGTGTGTGTGTGTGTGTGTGTGTGTGACTGTGTGACTGTGTGTGTGACTGTGTGACTGTGTGTGTGTGTGTGTGTGTGTGTGTGTGTGTGTGTGACTGTGTGTGACTGTGTGCGTGTGTGTGTGTGTGACTGTGTGCGTGTGTGTGTGTGTGTGTGTGTGTGTGTGACTGTGTGTGTGTGTGTGTGTGTGTGTGTGTGTGACTGTGTGCGTGTGTGTGTGTGTGTGTGTGTGTGTGTGACTGTGTGTGTCATTAGAGATGACGTGCAGTACGTTCCATTGTTGTGTATTATTTGATGTGACACTCTGTCCTCATCCATATCATACTCCACTGCCATCTGAAGCCTCGGCTCGCTCTCTGCTCCAGTGTACAAAACCCTATTGTGGTTTCCCCGAGATAAGCAAAGGGGAAAGGGTGGGGTGGGGGGGGGGGGGGGGGGGGAGACAGCCAGGGAAGGGGTGCGGGGGGTTGGGCTCTTCCAAAGGCGCCAGGCCTATCTCCTCTATCTCCTCCAGGGAACATGCCGGCATTCCCAAAGACACTGGTGCTCGGAGGCCTGCTGCCCCCCCCGCCCGCCCGCCCGCCCGCCCGCCCGCGCACACACACAGGAGAGAAGGAGACCCGGAGATTTATGTCATGGTAACCCAATCTTCCTCCTCGCCAGAACTCCCCGACCGTCTCCTCCCCTGACCGGGCTTGTGAGAGGCAGGGAAAGTTTAACCCATTCTGACCGGGCACCCATTTTGGTGTTAGCATCATGTTATGCTTTAGCTATTGAAAAATAGCAGATCTACAAGCTCATAGCGCGCCACCGAGTGGCGCGCTACGAGCTTGTAGGTCTGCTATTTTTGAAAAATTCGAAGAACGACTGACATTTTTAGAATCTGATCTCAGGTCAGAATGGGTTCATCAGACCAGTGTGTGTCCCGTGGAAACCTCGTATGAATCTGATCTCAGGTCAGAATGGGTTAAGGAGCGCGGGGAGGGAGACTGCGAGGGTCCGCCGGTGTTTTCACAGAACAGAGTTCCAGCATGCAGGAGACACGGACAATGTTCTCCTTCTCTGTTGTTTCAATCTGATATGTGTGACCCCCCCCCCCCCCCCGCCCCGCCGTGGCGATGGTGCGCGTGCGGCAGTGTGTTCGTGCTTGTACAGTACTTGCGTTTACCGTGTGTGTGCGTGTGTGTGTGTGTGTGTGTGTGTGTTATACTGCAGGAGTGGTGGTTGAGTGGTTGCTTAGCTCCCACTGGTGGCTCTGAGAAGACACATGATACTTGCACATAACATAATGTTTAGGTCATGTAAACATACATAAATAAACATGCAGATATGCGAGCGCACAGGCGCGCACACGCGCACACACACACACACACACACACATTTACAGTAAAATTCACCTACAGTTCTTTCTTTTGTTTTTGCAGGAAACATATAGTATATTATAGTATATATTCTACAGAGTATAATATATAGTAGGCTAGTATATTTTCTACAGAGACAAAACAGATACAAACTTGACTTTTTTGTTCTTCACTTAATGTTGAGGTGAAGTTCTTCACTTTCTTACACAAGAAAGAAACATATTAAATAAGCTAGAGAGGCGGCGATGCCGCTCCTCGCCACACGGAGCACACCTATTAGAATTCAAAGAGTCAACAACGTAGTGTAGGTGTGCATAATGTATGAAACACAGAACGTGACATCTCCTTAACCCATTCTGACCCGAGATCAGATTCACACGAGGTTTCCACTGGACACACACTGGGTCTGATTAACCCATTCTGACCTGAGATCAGATTCTGAAAATGTCAAGTCGCTCTTCGATTTTTCAAAATAGCAGACCTACAAGCTCGTAGCGCGCCACTCGGTGGCGCGCTACGAGCTTGTAGATCTGCTATTTTTCAATAGCTAAAGCATAACATAATGCCAAACACCAAAACGGGTTCCCGATCAAAATGGGTTAAATTCATAGCTGAATATTTCATGGCTTCAGTGGCACACCTGAGACCTTGTGAGCATATGACTCAATCAAAACTTAATGTGGCCCCGCACGTAATCTGCTGAAATGTTGGAGTCAGGGGGGAGGAGACTGGAATGATTGCATGCGGAATGAAAGAGTGGCACATTGCAGCGATCATGCCAAATTGCACTCGCTTTTCATTTCATCGCGTTGTTAAGTCTTCGGCTTGACGTAACATAAACGAGCTAGTGTGAGGCGATGTAACCGTATATAGGCCGGTTCATGTGGCCTCATTCGTTCATTCATTCTTTACACCTGTAAACTGTGACGTGATACACAAAACTGATTCTGATTCACTGACGATAGCCCCCCCAAAACCGCTGGTGTATATATAGCATGGTGGCGTTGGTGGGGTCCGGGGACCTCCATGGGTTCTTGAGTATAGGTTCTGAGGGGTCCCCACTTACAGAAAATGATTGAAAGTTATAGGAGGACGAGGTCTGTAACTATCATGGGACAGTGTTTTAGTTGCATTTGCACTCTCAGAGTCGAGGGTTTTGCCGTGTACATCATTGGCCTATAATACACATGCTGTATCTAATGGGGATCGGTTGGGAGTAATTATATAGGTTGAGAGAATAACCGGTTAAACACTGCCACACAGACCCAGGAAAAGTCAGCCTGTGATGTTTGCGATGTGTTAAAACCCAGCATGAGGGAGCCAGTTAAATGAGCCTCCATGACACATACCATCTCACCTCTGTAGCATCTTCTGAACATGTGTGCGCGTGTATGTGTGTGCGTGTGTATGTTTGCATCAGTGCTGTAAAGCAACTACAATGACTCAAGCACTGTACTTGCGTAAAACTTTGAGGTATAGGCTACATTTACACTCTTGTTTTTACAGTTACATTTTTCAATCCTTCATACTTCTACTCCACTTCATCTTAGAGGCAAATATTGTACTTCTTACTCCACTACAATCTGGTAGTTACTTACTGCAGATTTAGATTATTATTATTAGTACAAAACATATACAGTGCAATTGATCACTGAAGCAAGACTGCATGTACTTACTCAACTTCTTATACAAATCTTGTAAAAAAATGATTGTAGTTTTGTACAACTGAAATGCCGAATACAGGCCTTTTACTTGTAACAGAGCCTTCGTATATATGGTGGTATTGTTACTTTTACTTAAGTAAAAGATCAGAGTATACTTCTTCCACCACTGGTGTTTTGCATGTGAAGTATAATTCCTATCTAACAACTTCAAGAGAGAGACTGACGACGGTGCACGCAGAATGAAAGTTCTCAAAGTCCATTTTATTGCAAAGAGTGTAATACAGCAGAGATCACAGCCATGGAGCATGAAGCTCCATGCATGTTCCCAGCCAGCCTCACGGCTTGACTGGGCCTAACACACAGACAGACATTTCACTAAGCTCTTTATACAACTCAAGACAGAGACATCAAAGATAACAGCTGTAAAGGTAGTGGGGGTCCTCAAACCCCCACTGTCCCAAATTGTCCCCTTATATGGTAGTGGTCAACAGCCTAGGCTACAGGAAGGACAACCATTTGTTTGTGGGTCACTAGTTAGTTGCCACTGGCTATTCTAAAATTCCCATGCTATAAACGCCTCTGTGTCCTGACATGTTTGCTCAGCTGAGAGACAACTTAGAACAGTTATTTAAGCTATATTAATGTGAATTGTATTCCAATATACATCACATCCTCCCTTTGAGGCAAACATGCCTCATAAAACGGATATGGAACACAATTTACCCTCGTCCTCCCTTTTGCACTGACTGACTGGAACATCAAAAATATGACACAAAGAATTCAAACAATTACAGTAGAATGGCATACAAAATTCCAGCATTTCATACATATATGACAAATGACAACTGATAAACCGTATTACAGAAATCTGACACTGAAACAAAATACACGTCGCTGAAATGAATCCAACCCCTTTGCTTCACCCAATTATCGAATTCAAAGTGTGTTACGGAAATTCACACCTGGCATCTAAAGCTCTTAGCTTCAGCTAATGTCAGGGATAAATTTACCATAGTCATCCAAAAAATGATTCGTATTTTTTTTTTGTTTAGTTAACTCCACTTTTAGCACATGCAGAGAGCATCCATAATTATCTAAACACTCTAGATTACCAAGGCTCACAAATAACCAGTCTACTGCGACCTCCTAACTCTATATTCCTATCATTTCAAAGAATGTATGTCTCCAGGTCTCCTTGCATGCTAAAGGTTACATACTTACATTAAAATCCTAGAGTGTCCTGTATAACTTTAAGAGTTTCCCCACATGTCATAGTATTAATACTTTGTTGACTTTACCCATTCACAAATTTATTCGAACATAAATATGAACTTTATGCACAATTAGGACAATTAACACTTATGCGTACGACAGGAGCACTGTCTTTCGCCTGACAAAGAAACATCTACTAATTTCACTCCAGTAAATATCTCTATTCAGTTCCCAAATATCCCTTAGGCATATTCATCCCCATTAAGTCAACTTCTCTAATTAAAATACCCGACACATAAAATCAACATACATGCCCATTATATGTTGAACTACAAACGTATAGACATACAGTTGAAATCAAATGGAACGATATCCATCTGATATAGAACTATTCTCTGTAGGCCTACTGTAATGTTGCTCTCTCTTCTTTCTTTGTCTCACCTTCGAGTGTTCATTCATCAGCCAGCGCTCACAGGCCAAACGAGGTTGTTGCAGTACACTTATGCACCGCAATGTCGTAGGCCGCTCTGTTATGGAGAGTTGCCCATTGTTCGAAAACTTTCGTTCTGATTTGAATTCACTTTCATGATCACCTCCTCCCTTTCAGCCATGACAGCCCAATCATGACTGAACAACCAGAAAGTGATCCGGCGCGTCATCGCAGGAGCCTGTAGGCTTCTGCAAGGCAGAAACTTGTTGCGTGCCGCGTTGCGAGCTCGTAGATCAGCCGCGTTGCCGTCGCCGTTGAACCAAGCAGGGGCGTACGCCGTCGACGCCGAGAAGAGTCGAATGAATAGCGCCACCACCTCCCTTTGATCGTTGACCACCGATGAGCTCCTTGGGCCGGGGTAGTATATGCTACGCTGCGCACCCTCACCCCGCCGTCCAGCCGCTGACATCCTCCGTTCACCGATCGCTAGGAGCCGTCGTCGTCCATCGCCGCACCTCCCCACCGCGCCGGGCAGGCCGTCGCCATCATGTTGAATCGCTGCTGGATCGATCAGCGCGCAGCAGCACCGCCGTCGTCGTCGTCCTCCAAAAATTGTCGACCGAAAACACTATATTAGACTGAAAAATGCCACTGGTTCACTCGCCTGACGCAAAAAATGCACCAAAAAGCGACGGGTTTCGCACCACTGTGAAGTATAATTCCTATCTAACAACTTCAAGAGAGAGACTGACGACGGTGCACGCAGAATGAAAGTTCTCAAAGTCCATTTTATTGCAAAGAGTGTAATACAGCAGAGATCACAGCCATGGAGCATGAAGCTCCATGCATGTTCCCAGCCAGCCTCACGGCTTGACTGGGCCTAACACACAGACAGACATTTCACTAAGCTCTTTATACAACTCAAGACAGAGACATCAAAGATAACAGCTGTAAAGGTAGTGGGGGTCCTCAAACCCCCACTGTCCCAAATTGTCCCCTTATATGGTAGTGGTCAACAGCCTAGGCTACAGGAAGGACAACCATTTGTTTGTGGGTCACTAGTTAGTTGCCACTGGCTATTCTAAAATTCCCATGCTATAAACGCCTCTGTGTCCTGACATGTTTGCTCAGCTGAGAGACAACTTAGAACAGTTATTTAAGCTATATTAATGTGAATTGTATTCCAATATACATCACATGCATGTGCGCTGCAGGCCTGTGTCCGTGTGTCTGTGTGTGTGTGTGTGTGTGTGTGTGTGTGTGTGTGTGTGTGTGTGTGTGTGTGTGTGTGTGTGTGTGTTCAGCATTATGTTATAATTTAGCTATTGAAAAATAGCAGATCTACAAGCTCATAGCGCGCTACGAGCTTGTAGGTCTGCTATTTTTGAAAAATCGTGAAAATGTGTCTCAAATTTGGAATATATTTTTTAACGTTTTTAACTCAAATCTTTGCTTCTGGGGGGGGGGGGGGGGGGGGGACAACATATTTTCAGATGGCGGTCGGAGGCCAATTACAGATCATTTTTGGCGTCCTTGACATGAAATATTGAGTGATATAGGCCTAGAAACATGAGGTATTTCAGAAAACTTTTAGAGATTTAGAGTACTTCTTCCACCACTGGTGTTTTGCATGCATGTGCGCTGCAGCCCTGTGTCCGTGTGTGTGTCTGTGTGTCCGTGTGTGTCCGTGTGTGTGTCCGTGTCCGTGTGTGTGTGTGTGTGTGTGTGTGTGTGTGTGTTCAGCGTGACGTGGAAGCCCCCTGCCCTGATCAAACACGGCGTTGGCTGTGCAGGCAGCGCCACCTCGTCAGGCTCGGCTTGCCAGGGGGAACCCGCTGTGCCCAGCGCCCCGCTGAGGGGGGGTGTGTGGGGGGGGGAGGAAGGAGCGCAGCGGGCCCAGGCCGTCTCCGACACCTCTCCCACCGAGCCGAAAGGCCCCTCTCCGCTGGGGCTCAGAACACACCAGAACAAGGCCCAGGGAGAGACCCGTAATGAGTTATATACTGCACAGTGTTATAACCCATTCTGACCTGAGATCAGATTCTAAAAAAAAAATGTCCGTTTGAAAATGACAGTTTTCTGAAGAAGCTATGTTTCGATGTCAGTCGTTCTTCGATCTTTCAAAAATTGCAGATCTACAAGCTCATAGCGCGCCACCGAGTGGCGCGCTACGAGCTTGTAGATCTGCTATTTTTCAATAGCTAAAGCATAACACAATGCTAACACCAAAAGGGGTTCCCGCCCAAAATAGGATAAACAGCTGTGGAAGGCAACATTTACTCAAGTACTGTAATTATTATTTAGGACTTAATACATTAAGGCGGATTCTACAAAATGCCATCTAAAACATGGTCTCGCATGTAAAGATATTTAAAAAATGGTCAAAAATATCAGACGTACAGTATAGGCAAGATCGCAGTGCCGTGCTGTGAACTTGTATAATATACACAGTATGCTATTTTTTGAATAGCATACTGTGTATATTATACAAGTTCAAATCTACGCCAAAATCTAAAACGACGCGGTTTTAATGGGTGTACAATTTACTAAATTCTAATCCACTACAATTATTTGACAGCTTTACCAGTTCCTTTGCATGATTTAGGTTATTATAATGATATAAAAAAATCGACATATCTTTTAATAATAATGGCAGATCTACAAGCTGACAAGGCATCATCACGCTGCATGGCGTTATATTATGAATATAAAGCCCACCAGGAGACCAGCAGAGATTGTCAGATGTGTGGCGTTGCGTCGGAGCCAGTGGACAGTGGGCAGTGGACAGTGGGCAGTGGACAGTGGGCAGTGGGCAGTGGGCAATGGACAGTGGGCAGTGGACGGTGGACAGTGGGCAGTGGACAGTGGGAAGTGGGCAGTGGACAGTGCTGGATAGTGGACAGTGGGCAGTGGGCAGTGGGCAGTGGACAGTGGACAGTGGGCAGGACAGTGGGCAGTGGGCAGTGGACAGTGGACAGTGGGCAGTGGACAGTGGGCAGTGGACAGTGGGCAGTGGACAGTGGGCAGTGGGCAGTGGACAGTGGGCAGTGGGCAGTGGGCAGTGGGCAGTGGGCAGTGGACAGTGGGCAGTGGACAGTGGACAGTGGGCAGTGGGCAGTGGGCAGTGGACAGTGGGCAGTGGACAGTGGGCAGTGGGCAGTGGGCAGTGGGCAGTGGACAGTGGACAGTGGGCAGTGGGCAGTGGGCAGTGGACAGTGGGCAGTGGGCAGTGGACAGTGGGCAGTGGGCAGTGGGCAGTGGACAGTGGGCAGTGGACAGTGGACAGTGGACAGTGGGCAGTGCTGGACACTATATCCAGTATGGAGGAGGGGGGGCAGTCAAACTGCAGCGGCTGCGCGTAGCCGCGCACGACGTGTTTTGGCGAGACGTTAAAAAGATGAGAGAGGGGGATGAAAATTGGATTAAATTGTGTGTGGCTGTGGCTCACTGTAGGGAGGTAATTAGGGACAAAACACCGAGGCGGCGGAGTCTGTGATCTCTCCTGCTGGAGGTTAAGTGAAATAGGAGCCGCGAGCCCCCGCGTCCTGGCGGCACGGCCATTAGGACGTCCTAATGTGGGGGTAATGGGATGTCAGCCGCGAGGCGCTGTGCCCCCCCCCCCGCGCTCATAACAACAAGTGGTCAAAGATCGAGTCTGATTAACCCCTTTTCGGCGGGAACCCCTTTTGGTGTCTTAAAAACATTGTTATGATTTAGCTATTGAAAAATTAGCAGATCTACAAGCTCATAGCGCGCCACCGAGTGGCGCGCTACGAGCTTGTAGGTCTGCTATTTTTTGAAAAATCGTGAAAATGTGCCTCAAATTTGGAATATATTTTTTCAGAACGAACGTTTTTAACTCAAATCTTTGCTTCTGGAACAACATATTTTCAGATGGCGGTCGGAGGCCAATTACAGATCCTTTTTGGGGTCCTTGACATGAAATATTGAGTGATATAGGCCTAGAAACATAGCTTATTTCAGAGAACTGTCAGGATTTAGAAGACTTTTTTTCCCCCCAGGCCTAAATTAGTTAAAGAGGTGGAGGAGAGGAACCATGAACCCACCATGGCGGTGGTAGTTAGAAAAACACTCATTGTGTCACCTTCAGTATCAGCCTGGTGCTCAGAGGCTCACTGTGTCACCTTCATTATCAGCCTGGTGCTCAGAGGCTCATTGTGTCACCTTCATTATCATCCTGGTGCTCAGAGGCTCATTGTGTCACCTTCATTATCAGCCTGGTGCTCAGAGGCTCATTGTGTCACCTTCATTATCAGCCTGGTGCTCAGAGGCTCATTGTGTCACCTTCATTATCATCCTGGTGCTCAGAGGCTCACTGTGTCACCTTCATTATCAGCCTGGTGCTCAGAGGCTCACTGTGTCACCTTCATTATCATCCTGGTGCTCAGAGGCTCACTGTGTCACCTTCATTATCATCCTGGTGCTCAGAGGCTCACTGTGTCACCTTCATTATCAGCCTGGTGCTCAGAGGCTCACTGTGTCACCTTCATTATCAGCCTGGTGCTCAGAGGCTCATTGTGTCACCTTCATTATCAGCCTGGTGCTCAGAGGCTCACTGTGTCACCTTCATTATCAGCCTGGTGCTCAGAGGCTCATTGTGTCACCTTCATTATCATCCTGGTGCTCAGAGGCTCACTGTGTCACCTTCATTATCAGCCTGGTGCTCAGAGGCTCACTGTGTCACCTTCATTATCAGCCTGGTGCTCAGAGGCTCACTGTGTCACCTTCATTATCAGCCTGGTGCTCAGAGGCTCACTGTGTCACCTTCATTATCATCCTGGTGCTCAGAGGCTCACTGTGTCACCTTCATTATCATCCTGGTGCTCAGAGGCTCACTGTGTCACCTTCATTATCATCCTGGTGCTCTGAGGCTCATTGTGTCACCTTCATTATCATCCTGGTGCTCAGAGGCTCACTGTGTCACCTTCATTATCAGCCTGGTGCTCAGAGGCTCATTGTGTCACCTTCATTATCATCCTGGTGCTCAGAGGCTCACTGTGTCACCTTCATTATCAGCCTGGTGCTCAGAGGCTCACTGTGTCACCTTCATTATCAGCCTGGTGCTCAGAGGCTCATTGTGTCACCTTCATTATCAGCCTGGTGCTCAGAGGCTCACTGTGTCACCTTCATTATCAGCCTGGTGCTCAGAGGCTCATTGTGTCACCTTCATTATCATCCTGGTGCTCAGAGGCTCATTGTCTTTATTATCAGCCTGGTGCTCAGAGGCTCACTGTGTCACCTTCATTATCATCCTGGTGCTCAGAGGCTCACTGTGTCACCTTCATTATCAGCCTGGTGCTCAGAGGCTCACTGTGTCACCTTCATTATCAGCCTGGTGCTCAGAGGCTCACTGTGTCACCTTCATTATCATCCTGGTGCTCAGAGGCTCACTGTGTCACCTTCATTATCAGCCTGGTGCTCAGAGGCTCACTGTGTCCCCTTCATTATCATCCTGGTGCTCAGAGGCTCACTGTGTCACCTTCATTATCATCCTGGTGCTCAGAGGCTCACTGTGTCACCTTCATTATCATCCTGGTGCTCAGAGGCTTACTGTGTCACCTTCATTATCAGCCTGGTGCTCAGAGGCTCACTGTGTCACCTTCATTATCAGCCTGGTGCTCAGAGGCTCATTGTGTCACCTTCATTATCAGCCTGGTGCTCAGAGGCTCACTGTGTCACCTTCATTATCATCCTGGTGCTCAGAGGCTCACTGTGTCACCTTCATTATCATCCTGGTGCTCAGAGGCTCACTGTGTCACCTTCATTATCAGCCTGGTGCTCAGAGGCTCACTGTGTCACCTTCATTATCAGCCTGGTGCTCAGAGGCTCACTGTGTCACCTTCATTATCAGCCTGGTGCTCAGAGGCTCATTGTGTCACCTTCATTATCAGCCTGGTGCTCAGAGGCTCACTGTGTCACCTTCATTATCAGCCTGGTGCTCAGAGGCTCATTGTGTCACCTTCATTATCATCCTGGTGCTCAGAGGCTCATTGTCTTTATTATCAGCCTGGTGCTCAGAGGCTCACTGTGTCACCTTCATTATCATCCTGGTGCTCAGAGGCTCACTGTGTCACCTTCATTATCAGCCTGGTGCTCAGAGGCTCACTGTGTCACCTTCATTATCAGCCTGGTGCTCAGAGGCTCACTGTGTCACCTTCATTATCATCCTGGTGCTCAGAGGCTCACTGTGTCACCTTCATTATCAGCCTGGTGCTCAGAGGCTCACTGTGTCCCCTTCATTATCATCCTGGTGCTCAGAGGCTCACTGTGTCACCTTCATTATCATCCTGGTGCTCAGAGGCTCACTGTGTCACCTTCATTATCATCCTGGTGCTCAGAGGCTTACTGTGTCACCTTCATTATCAGCCTGGTGCTCAG
Source organism: Protomyctophum bolini (assembly GCF_963924005.1). Taxonomy (NCBI): domain Eukaryota; kingdom Metazoa; phylum Chordata; class Actinopteri; order Myctophiformes; family Myctophidae; genus Protomyctophum; species Protomyctophum bolini. The sequence goes on along the minus strand of NC_137876.1, from coordinate 7,604,511 downwards.
AGGCTCACTGTGTCACCTTCATTATCAGCCTGGTGCTCAGAGGCTCATTGTGTCACCTTCATTATCAGCCTGGTGCTCAGAGGCTCACTGTGTCACCTTCATTATCATCCTGGTGCTCAGAGGCTCACTGTGTCACCTTCATTATCATCCTGGTGCTCAGAGGCTCACTGTGTCACCTTCATTATCAGCCTGGTGCTCAGAGGCTCACTGTGTCACCTTCATTATCAGCCTGGTGCTCAGAGGCTCACTGTGTCACCTTCATTATCAGCCTGGTGCTCAGAGGCTCATTGTGTCACCTTCATTATCAGCCTGGTGCTCAGAGGCTCATTGTGTCACCTTCATTATCAGCCTGGTGCTCAGAGGCCATCTCTGTGTTGTTGTTGTTGTTGTTGTTGTTGTTGTCATCTGGTATCTCTGTATATGGAGCTATTGTGTCTGAAATAAATATCATCATTCCAACTCTCACAATGTGAAACGGATGAGTGTGTCCTTTTTCCACCTTCCAATGCTTTGGCTTTGGAAGATTTGGTCATATGCCTGCAGCCAAGTCTATGGGATCGTTAATGTTTGTTCAGAGCACTTAGATAGATATTTGTCCTTTCGGAAATTTGTTGTGTGCACAGCAGTCATCAGGATATACATAAAACATATGCAAACAAACAGATCACACAGTACATAGACAATAAAGAAACAGTGCCAACAGAAGGGCACCAGTCATAGTTCCAAGAGGCATCACATCACACTTTATGACGTTAATCGTTTGCCAGCAAAGTCTATGGACTTTAATGTTTGCTTTTGGACACTAAATGACGACGTAAGACATATATATATATTCAATGGGTGTTCCTCACTTCACACAAGTGTGATTTAGACCCTCTAATATATGCACAGCTTTGTCTGTCCATATGTTCAACTGATTGGCTGAAATGTGATGTACCGTATGATGATAAGAGTCCCCCTCATTTTGTTTATTAACCACTTGAACCCTTTACACTTTATTCTATAAATTGGACTTGACTTATACTTACTGTACTTGGACCGCTTTTCCCCCCTCTACGCCATATGTCTTCACCAGAAATAGCCGATCTACAAGCTCTGAGCTATTCTTGGCTAAATGTTCCCCCTGGAATATGGATGCTATGGGGATCAAGTGATTAACCCATTCTGACCGGGCACCCATTTTGGTGTTGGCATCATGTTATGCTTTAGCTATTTAAAAATAGCAGATCTACAAGCTCATAGCGCCACCGAGTGGCGCGATACGAGCATGTAGGTCTGCTATTTTTGAAAAATTCGAAGAACGACTGACATTTTTAGAATCTGATCTCAGGTCAGAATGGGTTTATCAGACCAGTGTGTGTCCCGTGGAAACCTCGTATGAATCTGATCTCAGGTCAGAATGGGTTAAAAACTGAGCGTGTAAATTCTCAGTTGTGCATCTGCAAAAATGTTCACTTTCTTTCAGCCCTTCCTGTTTATCGTCCCCAAACCTCAACGAGTCGTTGTAAACCAAGCAGCGAGGCATCTGATATTTTATTGAGAGGAACCATTCGATAAAAAAGGTGATTATAGGCAGATGTTTCAGATCATCATTTTTATGTCCCCGATTTAAATCTTCAGCACATTTGAATGGCCCATCGCTATAGCTCTCTGTTTGAATGGCCCATCGCTATAGCTCTCTGTTTGAATGGCCCATCGCTAGCTCTCTGTTTGAATGGCCCATCGCTAGCTCTCTGTTTGAATGGCCCATCGCTAGCTCTCTGTTTGAATGGCCCATCGCTAGCTCTCTGTTTGAATGGCACATCGCTACTGTAGCTCTCTTGTTACAGTTTGAATGGCCCATCGCTAGCTCTCTTGTTACAGTTTGAATGGCCCATCGCTAGCTCTCTTGTTACAGTTTGAATGGCCCATCGCTAGCTCTCTTGTTACAGTTTGAATGGCCCATCGCTAGCTCTCTTGTTACAGTTTGAATGGCCCATCGCTAGCTCTCTTGTTACAGTTTGAATGGCCCATCGCTAGCTCTCTTGTTACAGTTTGAATGGCCCATCGCTAGCTCTCTTGTTACAGTTTGAATGGCCCATCGCTAGCTCTCTTGTTACAGTTTGAATGGCCCATCGCTAGCTCTCTTGTTACAGTTTGAATGGCCCATCGCTAGCTCTCTTGTTACAGTTTGAATGGCCCATCGCTAGCTCTCTTGTTACAGTTTGAATGGCCCATCGCTAGCTCTCTTGTTACAGTTTGAATGGCCCATCGCTAGCTCTCTTGTTACAGTTTGAATGGCCCATCGCTAGCTCTCTTGTTACAGTTTGAATGGCCCATCGCTAGCTCTCTTGTTACGGTTTGCATTCCGCCATGCCTCGCGCTACCTGTTATGCTTAAAAGTGGCGATCCATGAGAATGTTTAGTGAATACAGTTATATTTGGACCAATCTGTATGTTTGAATATCTTAATTAAATTACACAACTGCAGAGGTTGAAGTTAGTCTACATGCTATTCTATTGATGGTTGAGAAGAAGTATTGAATGGAGCTCAAACGGCAATATATCCTCTCCCCAAATGACCTGGGTTCGGGTGCAGTACTTAGTTTAGACAGTTTTTGGTTCAGACTAGTCATTGGTTAGACCAGTCATTAGTCCTACAAGTACAACCTATCTCAAAACCGAACCTCCCACGGGGCAGCACACCTAAACCTAACCTTAACCCATGTCTAACCAATGACTAGTCTAAACTATGCACTGCCCTG
>NC_137876.1:7571767-7596767 GCF_963924005.1 Protomyctophum bolini | reverse complement strand
AATAGCAGATCTACTGTACAAGCTCATAGCGCGCCACCGAGTGGCGCGCTACGAGCTTGTAGGTCTGCTATTTTTTTGAAAAATCGAAGAACGACTGACATTTTTAGAATCTGATCTCAGGTCAGAATGGGTTAATCAGACCAGTGTGTGTCCAGTGGAAACCTCGTATGAATCTGATCTCAGGTCAGAATGGGTTAAACAACTAGTCGACTAGTAAACTATAGACAACTAGTCAACTGTAGTAAAGATGACTAGAAGTGAATGCCCTACACTGCTTTGAAGCTCATAAGCAACAATATCTCAATGTCTATAAAGGCCTATTCATACTCGTACAGTTTTAGGCGATAAGGTGACCACCGGAATACTACAACATGGCGCCACGCCGCCGTGGTGAGTGACTCACCACCGCTCACCCAAACACATCTCCCTGTTTTCACCTACAACTGGAGTAGGAATAGGCCTTCATTGGCAGAGCAGTAGACGGTATTAGGACAGCTTTAAAATTCAGTCAAGAGTCTTCAAATGTAAACAAATGGACCCCCGAATGTAGTCCATTTGGCTACATTTAAGCACACACTCTGAGATACAAAATGGAAAAAAAAAACGAGCACTGATGCCTTTTACTGTGATGGGGGGGGGGGGGGGGGGGGCATCGATGATGTGTAAAACACGCCACGGGCCAAAAGCAAAGTGAGAGATGCACCTGTTTGTTGTTCTTTTGTTCTTTTTTTCACCCCGTCTTCTTTTAAGGGAAACCCAAAGACAATGTCACACCGGGTCCTGTTCCGTTTACATCCAGGTCTTCTGTGTGGTCGTCTGGTCTATAGTGCTCAGAGCTGCCCCATTAGTCATAATAGAGAGGCAGGCGGGCGGGCGTGCTCGTCGCTCCTGTGATCTGTGAGCGCAGAATAAAAGAGGCAGGTGTGAGGCGGAAATTAATGTGAATCCATCAGCCTTCAATTAGAAACCCAACTCACACCCCAAAATAAAGACTGAGCTGCAAAACCAATAGGAATCCAGGTTTATTCACATCCAACCCCCCCCCCCTTCATTCCCAGAACAACTGAAGACCTACAGTATCGTGTCTGCATGAGAGCACTCTTTGCGCAGGAGCTATAGTATGATGTGAAGTTTAATGATGAGAGAGCAGGGGCAGTGTGCGTGCGTGCGTGCGTGCGTTATGTGCAGGTGCAGGGTGTTAGCTATAGCTCGCCCGCGAGCAGCCGCCGTGGCGTATGCGCGGTCGTCCATTAGGCTCTCAGTGTGTGGCCATGAGGCCTAATTCTGTGTGCCCTGGAGGTGCGGCGGGGAGCAGTGTCTCTCTCGTGGACCGTGGTGGGGGGGGGGGGGGAAAGAGCGGCAGTTTAACCTAATTTGGTTCTAATTACAAAGACAGGAAGTCCACCTGCCACACATACTGTATACGGCTGTGCTCTCCTCCCTCCAAAGGGTTGAGAGGGAGGTCTGGAGGAAGGATGGAGGGGGGGGGGAGAGGATGAAGGAGAGAGAGAGGGAGGTCTGGAGGAAGGATGGAGGGGGGGGGGGAGAGGGAAGAAGAGAGAGAGAGAGAGAGAGAGAGAGAGGAGGTCTGGAGGAAGGGATGGAGGGGGGGGGAGAGAGGGTGAAGGAGAGAGAGAGGGAGGTCTGGAGGAAGGGATGGAGGGGGGGAGAGAGGGTGAAGGAGAGAGAGAGGGAGGTCTGGAGGAAGGGATGGAGGGGGGGGGGGGAGAGGGTGAAGGAGAGAGAGACGGGAACAAGAGAGAGAGAGAGAGAGAGAGAGAGAGAGGCAGACATAATAGAGAAAGAGAGTTGCTTTTGCATTGCTTGAATTGCTTAAATTTTTGCGCCGGGTCCTGTGACTACCTACCGCCACAGTAGATTGTAATTTGTTCCGCAAATGTTTCAGCTGCTGTTATGAAACAAAAAGCTAAAAGCAGCTCCTATAACCTCCCCCTTTCTTTGCCCTTCACATGTGGTATAAAGAAGTCTATTTTATTGCACAGCAGGTTGTGTTATACCTTCACAGCTGACAGCTGACATCAAACTGGAATATTTAGAATATTTTCCCCGCCGTCGTTAATATTTGAAAAGCAAAATAGCCCATTTAGATAAGAATTTCAAGGAGCTCCAGGGACGTTTATACGAATGTCAAAATGAATGTTATCTGACAAGAACAAAGCACCACTGTGTCGACGTGCCTAAAATCCCATGGCTAGGAAATGTGCCACCATCACAGCATATGCCAACTATTAAATCAGCCTCGATATGCATCTCCTCATCGGCAACTTAGCCCATTCTGACCTGAGATCAGATTCATACGAGGTTTCCACTGGACACACACTGGTCTGATTAACCCATTCTGACCTGAGATCAGATTCTATAAAAATGTCAGTCGTTCTTCGATTTTTCAAAAATAGCAGACCTACAAGCTCGTAGCACGCCACTCGGTGGCGCGATATGAGCTTGTAGATCTGCTATTTTTCAATAGGTAAAGCATAACATGATGCTAACACCAAAATGGGTGCCCGGTCAGAATGGGTTAAATTTACATCTCAGTGTTATTATTACTTTGTGGAGTTTGGATTAATCGGAGCTTGCCAGTGCTGGCATTATAGCCTAGATAGACTGTCGCAGAGTATCTGTATATTGTTTGAACTCTAGCTCTCTCATGCTGCAGTTCTGAATTACCACATGACATCATTGTGTGATTTCGATAAAATAAAAAAAACACCATTGGAAGGGAAGGGTGGCTGAATGAAAACCAGAGTGCACTTAACCCATTCTGAACGGGAATCCATTTTGGTGTCGGCATCATGTCGTGCTTTATAGCTATTGAAAAATAGCAGATCTACAAGCTCATAGCGCGCCACCGAGTGGCGCGCTACGAGCTTGTAGGTCTGCTATTTTTGAAAAATCAAAGAACGACGGACATTTTTTTAGAATCTGATCTCAGGTCAGAATGGGTTAATCAGACCCAGTGTGTGTCCAGTGGAAACCTCGTGTGAATCTGATCTCAGGTCAGAATTGGTTAAACATGCAGGGAACGTATGTATAGTATACTGCCTTGCATTTGAAATTGTCCTCATGAAAACCCAATTCATGCTTTGTTGCATCATGGTGGGATCGTGTGCCGTAAATAACCAATTCTACGAGACCCGTTGCGAGCTTGTAGATCTGTGTTTTAGAAGAATGGAACTCGTGCTTGAAGCTGCATGTCATTATCCCATTCTGACCTGAGATCAGATTCATACGAGGTTTCCACTGGACACACACTGGTCTGATTAACCCATTCTGACCTGAGATCAGATTCTAAAAATGTCAGTCGTTCTTCGAATTTTTCAAAAATAGCAGACCTACAAGCTCGTATCGCGCCACTCGGTGGCGCGATATGAGCTTGTAGATCTGCTATTTTTCAATAGCTAAAGCATGACACGATGCCAACACCAAAATGGGTGCCCCGGTCAGAATGGGTTAAAGGCTGCATGTCATTATCACAGCTTTTTGGTTGGGGCGACCAACCTTCAAGCTGTTTTTTCCCCCCCACAATGCCGTGTGGATGAGCAGTGGGCTGTCGGTCCTCGTGCATGTCTCTTTACCACAGAGAAATACCATGTTTAAATGCATTACTTTTTGGTATAGTCTCTCTCAGCCATGCTATCTCTTCCACAGTCTGCAGTGAATGCACGTGATCTGTGATTCTGCCTCGTAAGAAATTAGAACAGTAAACAGTCGATCTGCTCATCAGACTGAAATTAAGCCTATACCGACCTACCTAGCCAATCACGACACTGTTCCTAAAGATGCAATATAAATCTATATTTCTGTGTTCTGTTTGTGCTATGCAGCTCGCCTATATATATCCTATAGCTATAGGCCTTAGTTTCATTAGTAGTTATTTACATGACGGCAAATGCGAAACCAAGTGGGGGAAATAACGTCATGAGGGGCGAGCTCCTAAAGTGGTGTGTGTGGTTTGTACCACTTTTAAAAGTGGTACACCGTGTAGAAAAATGGTTTATCCCATTTTGAGCGGCAACCCCTTTTGGTGTTAGCATTACGATATGCTTTAGCTATTGAAAAATAGCAGATCTACAAGCTCATAGCGCGCCACCGAGTGGCACGCTACGAGCTTGTAGATTTTTTTGAAAATCACACCTGTGTGAACCAAGTGGTGCAACTCCCCTCTCTCTCTCTCTCTCTCTCTCTCTCTCATTAGAGACACAGCACTACCCCTCTCTCTGTTTCTGGCGCCCCCTACTGCTATTAATAAGTAACACATACTCATGCTCATTGACACACGTAAACACGTACACAAACAGGTACATGGACATTGCGAGCTGGTTGTGAGAAGTGGTTGCACCACTTAAAAAATTGAAGAACGACTGACATATATAGAGACATAGGGCTGTATTTTGCGTGTCTTAAGTACCAGGTCTTATTCTCTAACTTGAGTAAACTAAAGACCTGGAGGCGTGATCAATGCCATTTGGCTATTCTGAGTGGCCAAAGAGCATTGATCACGCCTCCAGGTCTTTAGTTTACTCAAGTTAGGGAATAAGACCTGGTACTTAAGACACGCAAAATACAGCCCATAGCATTTTCAGAAAACTGTCAGGACATTTTTAGAATCTGATCTCAGGTCAAAATGGTTCACACCACTTTGTAAGTAATAGTAATAACAACTTGCCCTCCCTCGATAACGTGGTGTGCGTTTCATTTTCTACTCATTGTCATATATAGCAGCCTATACGCTAGCATTTGAATAATGTGGGCACCAACATGTCTGTCTTGAGAGGCTATATATTATATTTATAGAATCCAATAGAATGTCCAATTATGTACCTTAAAACAGACAGATCATGGGTCAAGTATAACCTCTGTTCTTGTAGGATGCAGGACCCCTTTTTATAATAAGTGCCATTGGGACAGAAAGCGCATTGGCCTAGTAATTGTATCTATTAACTATCGTTAGGAATTAGGCCATTTTCTGCTTGTCTGCCTCTATAGTGTAAGACAGTGTTTACCGTGCTATGGACACAGCAACAAAAAAACCTGCAAGTGCTGTTGTTTTTAGCTTGTGTTATTATAGCCATAAGTGCGTCATTTGATTATATTGTTAGATTTAGCACAAACTTAAAGAAATGAAAACGTGCTTATTTCTTCTAGCACCATACACTTGTTCCGTTACTGACTTGGACCATTGTCTGATTTGTGTTATTGGATTCTACACAATTATGGAATTACCTTGTTTAGCTTCAGTTACTGACTTTATTCTTAGTTCAAAGAAGGCCACACAGTACCCTGTACTATGTTCAAGTAAAGGAACAGGTTCACACTTGTAATGTCAGAAATTTAATTTATTTGCCTCGATGGTGCAATGCAGCAAACACGACTACACATCTTAATGCATTCAATAACCAGTTGTTGTCATATTGTAATGTAGAATTTTTGTAATACAATTAATTGTATTTTAAAGAAATCTGAGTTTTTGGTGGTGCATTACACATGAGTTTCCTGTTTAATGCGAATGCTGGTTTGATAATGCTATACTGCCCCCTAAGGCACGCGTGAACGCCACTCTGCAAGTATTGGCAGACATTTAAAGTACCAGCATGTACGCTAGATGCATGTTTACGGACGCCTATGTTAATTGGGCCTATGTTCCATTCAAAGTCTGACTAATGTTCCTACATTAGTTGAAATGTTCAAACGTTATTTATTTGGCAAACGTTAGCTGGCTTCATATATTTACAAAGTAGTCTTACATCTTAAATAGAATAAACAATAAATAATGCAGTTAAGCATTTCTGCTTTATTTTTGAGGCGCGCTAGCCCCTCCTATTCCCAGCTTTCCGGGTTTGTGTGAACACAAACATTGGCTTGTGAAGTTGTGATTGGCTATTCGCCCCATATAGCGATGATTTGATTGGCTGAGCAAAGTAGGCTATTATATTGAATTTAAAAGTGAAGTCAGAAAAGTGAAGACGCAAATTGCGATTGGACGGAATGTGATGATGTATGAGAGGCTAGCGCCCCTCACTTCACACGGGTGTGATCTTTGAGGGGTGCTAGTCCCTCCTATGTCCAGCTTTGAGGGTTTGTGTAACACAAACATTGTCTTAACACAAACATTGAATGCCATTGACAATGAATGAATGGATAGTTGATATAGCCGTTGAGACACGAGAGAGACATGGATTAAAGTATAGGCCAATAGCTCTGGTTAGATAGCTGCTATAGTTCAGAGGAGGTTTCCCTGGCCTCGCTTTAAGGTCAGTCGTGTGCCCCTGCTGGGCTGCAGCTCTCCACCGAGGGGCCTTATCAGCTGGCCAGGTCCCCAGCAGTGTTAATGGCCGGCTCTGGCTGTGTAAAGCCGTCTAACAAGGAGTTTGATTGTTCTGCTAATGTGTTACTTCCTGTTGGAGTTGCTACTCCGGAATGGAGTTGAGTGGCCGATGCCGGAAGAATTCCCCAGATCAGAGTGATCGCAGGCCGGCCCGGGTTTCACTTTACCACAGCCGGCCGGCCAGCCAGCATGAGTCAGCCAACCACCGCACATGATGTATGAGATGGATTTGACTTATAGCACAGCCTGTGGAACTTGATACCCCCAGTGTAAGGACTGCTGTGTCCCCGCTAAAACACTGGACTAATGTCACACGGGGGTCCATATAGCTCACAGACTCTGTAGAGAACACTGCATTGATGTTATGGCTAATTCGTATGGATTTTTTTTTAATCAAATGTCTGCAAAAAAAAAAAAAAAAGTACTCTTTTCTAGTTTTTGTACAATTTTGTAAGCTGTAATCCTGGGGGCTACTCTCTCTCTCTCTCTCTCTCTCTCTCTCTCTCTGCCAACCTGGGGAGAGCCCCGAACTGACCTCATGCATCCTTCAATGCATGAGGAGTGAGCGGGGGGGGGGGGGGGGGGAGTTAGGACGCATAGCACGTGGAAGGAACACGTTCCAACCAGTTCCTCCCCCCCCCCCCCCCCCCCCCCCCCCGCCCCATCAGGCCGTTTGCACATGCACACTTTCATATTTCATATTCATACAGTTCCACGGAAACGGTGTCGTAGCAGTATGTATTCCTCAAGCTTATCCCCCCCCCCCCCCCCCCGCCCCGCCTGGATTTACACCTTTGATCTCACCGTATTAAAGTCAGTGGTATCCAAACAGGGTGTGGAGTGGAGCAGGAGCTTACAGGGGGGTTTACACCCTCCCATCTACATGCAGGGGAGCTATCGGAGACCAGACAGAACCAGCCCTGGAATGGATGGATGGAGGGGTGAGAGAGAGAATACTTGGCCGAACGTGTGAGTGGCAGGTCAACTTCTTGGCAGAGAAAGTGCAGTGTTGCCATGGCAATATGCCTCCCCCCGTCGTCGTCCCCCCCCCGTCCCCCCCCCCTTCCAGAGTCACGGGCGAGGGCGCCATCAGTGGTGTGAGCGTTGCTCAAGAAGCAGCAGAGAGCAGGGCCTTAATCAGTCAGCACTGATACAAGGCTGAAGAGAGAGAGAGAGAGAGGGAGAGAGAATAGAGCCTGCGGCTGTCTAGATCTCACAGTCACGCACACGCGTGCAAACACACACTCACACGGGCACACACATTTGTAGCCTGTTAATATACTAGCGGCCGGGGACATCAACGTTTTTAGACCGTCAATTACTTTTTACCCTGAAATTAAAAAAAATGAAAGCATAATAAAGCCAAAAATAGCCGATCTACAAAGCTCACAATGTGTCCTGCAGTGCTGGGATATGCTTTGTGAACTTGTAGATCTGCTATTTTCAGCGCATGACAACCAGCGTGCAACTATATATATACGCACGCAGCCACGCACGGTCCTCATGGTTCCGCCCACGACCATTTTCAGAACTCATCTACAAAATCTGTATCTGCTATACATTACTATGGATGAAATGTAAATCTATATCTAATATACAGTATATACAGATAGATCTGTATCTGCTACATTACTATGGATGAAATGTAGATGATCACTTACAGTAAGATCTACTGTGCATCAGTTCATCTATCTCTACTAATTCGGGGTGCAACACTTAATCGAATCAGTTATTTAAGAAAAAATATAATTTAACCCATTCTGACCTGGCACCCATTTTGGTGTTAGCATCATGTTATGCTTTAGCTATTGAAAAATAGCAGATCTACAAGCTCATAGCGCGCCACCGAGTGGCGCGCTACGAGCTTGTAGGTCTGCTATTTTTGAAAAATCGAAGAACGACTGACATTTTTTAAAATCTGATCTCAGGTCAGAATGAGGTTAATCAGACCAGTGTGTGTCCAGTGGAAACCTCGTATGAATCTGATCTCAGGTCAGAATGGGTTAACGGCGGGGCTACTGTATGAAGATGGTGATGTCCGTCTGTCTGTCTGTCTGTCCATCCTCTAGCCATCCTTCTGTCCACCACTTTGGTCCCTAACAACATCTGTCTCTGGATTGCCATGGAATGTGTTGTCTAACTGTCTCTGCTCCTCGGAGGATGAACCTTTACTGGTTCCAGTGGCGCTGCATGTTCTTTAGCAAGTGGCCAACATGTCCACTTGGCACACAAGATATCTCATAATCGAATGAGTAGATTGCCACGAAACATGAGTGAGTGCTTCCATGCCCCCTGGAGAGTGAACCCTAACTCTTTGGAGCATGACCTTTCCTCTAGTAGTGCCACCCTCAGGCCAAAATGTGCAACTTTGTGCACAAGATATCTAATAGTGAACTGAACGCAGGATGAAGCCAACTGATTCTGGCACCCTCTTTTCCTTTGGCCATAATTCCCGGTTGGGTTTGGGAGCAGTATGGCTTCTATAGGAGCTGATAGCGTGTGTTTTTTTTTTTTCTCTTCCAGACTCTTAATCTTGTAAATTAGTTTTTTTTTGCAATATGTGGACATATGGGCGGAGCTCTGACTTGCAAGCTGCAAATTCTCCTCCGTGTGGCAAGAGCAGTTGGAGCCGCTAGCCACCCCAAGGATCTGAAAGTCTGGAGAGGGAATCTGTCTTCAAACTTAATAACGGACTGACCATCTGATTCACACCATATCTGTCCAAGGCATGGCACATATTTATTTCCAGCAAGTGATTGCATCAAATTTGTCCTGTTTTTAACTTTGTTAGAAAAACATGCTTGGCGGGTGCACGGCACACACACTGGTGGCTGCTAGTGAGCCAAAAGCACTTTATTTATGTTTGGATGGCAGCGGGCGCTTGGTTCTGCTTGGCACAGACGGTGTGCTGTGGTCTTTGGCATCTTTCCTTCTCCCTCCTGTCCCCCTGACATACCCTCCCTCCATCTCCACAGGGCCTGTGTAGCATCCTCTGTGTGTGTGTGTGTGTGTGTGTGTGTGTGTGTGTGTGTGTGTGTGTGTGTGCCCATGACTCCCTTATGTGTATATATTTTCTTTGAACTAAAGTTACAATATTGTGTTCCCTGGATTGCATATGAAAGGAGCCTGAATGAGAAGCATTCCTTAAATTTTCTGGTTTTCTTTTCTTCATTGCTCATTGTTGGGTTCTGTGGAGATCTAACGGCACTTGAAGCATGCAACGCAGCCAACTCAGTCTTTCAAAAATAACCGTTTTGGAAAAGGAATCTAATCCTCAGTGTACTTAAGGTCATGGGACTGCAAATCTCCCCGCTTAAAAAAAACAAACTGAATTAAGATGAATTCTTGTGGCGATTGCTAATCTGCTACTTGGAGAATTTGCTGCTACTTGAAACTTACTTAAGACATCACATGTGGGGCATGAGTGACTCACAAAGTAATGCCAGCCAAGAGCAAATTGTAATCTTCCCCCAGCACTGCTTATGTAGGAGAGAGTGCACTCTGCCAGGTCATCCGCTGAGCTCAGCCATTCCAGGACTCAAAGTTACAAGGTCGATGTACATCTGCTAGCCGACAGAGCCTACAGTAAGCAAATATCCCCAGGTCTACGCCCCAACAATCTAATTTATTATTTTTTTTACCCCCGATACTTTTCATTTTACCTCAGGGAAAACCGACTGACCCTCGCTCCGGAACATAAATATATCATTTATATCTCCATATTATTTATAAACCAAAGTCAGGCCAGCGGCCTTAAAAGGAAGTGAGGCCTTTTTTCCCCCCCATGCCGGAGTTCTGCAGAGTCTGTTGAGCCTCAAAACCTGGCGCTCTGTAGCCTGGGATTCTTCAGTCCGGAGCAGCCGGTCTTAGTGGCGTGCTGGGAAGAGAGAGAGGCATGCCGGTCCGGCCGGGCCGGGCAGCCAGGCCATTCACGGCCAGATAACGAGCTGATACTGGGACTAATTTGGTCATGTGCAGGGCCGCTGGATGACAAGAGCCTGATAAAGAAAACAACCCTCCAACCCGGGGTGCTGCTGCTGACGGAGCGATGGGAAATATCTTCACATCTGGAATGTGGTGCGATGGGAAATGACCCGTCTGTCTGCGCAGCAGCATGTCACCATGAGGCTTGTCTGTCTGTAAAGCAACCAGCTATTATATGTCCGTCCGTCAGTTGGTTAGTCTCTTCCTTCTTATCTATCTATCTGTCTATCTGTCTATCTGTCTATCTGTCTATCTGTCTATCTGTCTATCTATCTATCTATCTATCTATATATCTATCTATCTATCTATCTATCTATCTATCTATCTATCTATCTATCTATCTATCCGGCCTATGGTGCGTTATATATGTGGTATATTTTTTTTAAAGCATATACCGTCTGCTAACCATTTCATTGACCACGCATGAGCGTATATAGCCTATAGCCTATACGTGTGCATGTCGCACATGGAATAATTCTGGTATACTGTCTGATAAAACCTATAGACTACAGCACTGTATCTATAGTAATCTATACCCATCTATCAAAATGTACCTGCACGATTATCCATGGTTCAACCATGTTTGATCATAATACCAGCATGGTGGTATATGAGCATGGTTTCTGCTGTATGTCACGACAGACACAGGACTCCATGCACTCCTCTATCTCCTTCCTCTTCCTGCTGCTCCTCTGCACTGTTTGTCCTCCGTCTCTCTCCATCCCATGAGTCCGTGGCAGAAGCAGAGGATGTTTTGCACAGCCACAGCGAACCTGTTAGTCAGAGATGTTGTCAGTGTGCTAAAGATGGCAGCTGTCACACTGGCATGTTTGGTCTCCTACACAGCTTTTATTCCGCTATATAGGATAAATATAGGAGAGTAGATATGCTGTTGGTCTGTAACGGTGTAGCACATGCAGCCAGTGGTGTATGTAAGTAAGTACAGTTACTCACGTACTGTAGGTCTACTGTAGTGTACTGTATACTGTAGGTACTAAGTACGCTTTTCAGGATTTGTTTCCACATTTCAATACTTTTACTTTTACTTCTACTCCACTACATCTCAGAGGCAAATATTGTACTTTTTACTCCACTACAATTATGTGAAAACTTTAGTTTAGATTTGGATTATTATTACAGAACATACATTAACCACTTCAGCCCTGTTAAAATGTGGCTATTTAAAAATAGGGGATCTACAAGCTTGTAAGAGCTTTCAAAATATGTTTTATAAACAATTTAATATGATTACTTCTGAAATGGGACATTCTGCGTATACTTTTGGTATACTTTAAGTACATTTTGATGCTTTTGTACTTTTACTCAAGTAGTTTTTTTTTTTATTCTGGACTCCCGAGTATCTTTTTTTGAAGAATGTGAGAAGGACTTCCCAGTCACATGGTTCACACAGGCCCTGCATGGTCTGCTTACACTAATCCAGACCCAGACCCTGTTGTCTTGGCTTAAGAGGGGAGAACAGAGAGATAGTGTAATAGTATAATGTGCATGTGAAGTGTGTGTGCGTGCACGTGCGTGCGTTATAAGTGTGTGTGTGTGTGTGTGTGTGTGTGTGTGGGTGGCATGGTGTACATTATGTGTCCATGTGTGTGCGTGCGCGGTACATGCATATGGGTACCGGTGTGCATCCGTGCGCCGTGCGTTGTGGAGCAGGGCTCCCGGAAGAGGATGGGAGTCTGCTCATGGGTAATGTCCATGTCACCGGTACGGTACAGACAGGCAGATACACAGAGCAGCAGTCACAGACACATTCTTGGCCCCGGCCCGGCCCATCTCCAAACAGTCTCACTAGCAACCATCCCATCCCAGTGACCCCCTCCTCCACCCACCCCCCCCCCCCCCCCCCGCCCTCTGTTTCCTCTCCTTCTGCCTGTCATTTACAGTGTAGCGGGGTCCGTATAATCTCAAGGACCCCCCCACCCAGTCTGATATGCATAAGGCCACGGGTCCCCCAATTGATGAATTATCTCTGGGACCCCATATTATCCACTGTAAAATGTTAATTTGTGAGTGTAACAAATTGAACCAACTGGACCTGAAAGGGTCCGTTTGGTTCAATTTGTATAGCCTACAATGTGCAGTATACACTGTTATTTATTGTTACAGACTCCTACGGTTCCGTTTGGGCCCTTTGTGGTCCCCTGGCCGGACCTGACATTTAGAACCGGTGCTGTATAGCTCAGTCTCTCTCTCTCTCTCTCTCTCTCTCCACCCCCCCTCCCCCTTTGCCTTCTCACCCTGCTCAGCTGACACACGTGCCTCGGTTCAGAAAGGTGGAACAGTTAACCCACTCTGACCTGAGATCAGATTCATACGAGGTTTCCACTGGACACACACTGGGTCTGATCAACCCATTCTGACCTGAGATCAGATTCTAAAAATGTCAAGTCGTTCTTCGATTTTTAAAAAATAGCAGATCTACAAGCTCATAGCGCGCCACCGAGTGGCGCGCTACGAGCTTGTAGATCTGCTATTTTTCAATAGCTAAAGCATGACATGACGCTAACGCCAAAATGGGTGCCCGTTCAGAATGGCTTAAATAAAACATGAAAGGATCTCGGTGTGTGCGTTCGATACTTGAAATTCACAATCACATACCGAGACCGTCCGAGGCGATACGGAAGAGAACCAAATCTGTTCAAAGTTGAAACTGTGCGCATGCGGCGAGATCAATATCTTGCACGCTTTGGCATCGAAACATTAGTATTTTGTCGATGCTCTATATTGTTGCACTGTATCCAATTCACAGCCCTCCGCCATCTGAAGCAGACAGATGAAGCTTCACAGCCCTCCGCCATCTGAAGCAGACAGATGAAGCCAAACGAAGCTAACTAGCACCCCCTCCTGTAGTATACTCTTAGACAACAAATCTCCCATCAGTCCCTTTCCATCAGCGCCGAGCAGGCTGAGCTTCCTCTCGCCCCGTGCAGATCTAGATTGGGCTGTCTCACACAAATGAATGGATGGAGCGATTAGTTGAATTAGCCATTAATTGGGATTAACCCATTCTGAACGGGAACCCATTTTGGTGTTGGCATCATGTCATGCTTTAGCTATTGAAAAATAGCAGATCTACAAGCTCTACGAGCTAGTAGGTCTGCTATTTTTGAAAAATCGAAGAACGACTGACATTTTTAGAATCTGATCTCGGGTCAGAATGGGTTGATCAGACCCAGTGTGTGTCCAGTGGAAACCTCGTATGAATCTGATCTCAGGTCAGAATGGGTTAAAATGTTTACGACGGGAGGTTGTTGCGGATGACCTTTTATTTACAGCGTGTTTTTGTGTGTGTACTGTGCTGTGCCTGCGTGCGTGTGTGCATGTGTGTGTGGTACGCTGTTTGTGCCGTATGCCGGAGAAAACAACAGCTCAGCTTTGATTAATATGGATTAGGAGTCTTACAACTCATAATTCACACGCTGAACAAAAAACATGTTTGGTAAAACCATAATTCTTCTCAAATGTGGGAAAAAAATAAACACAAAAACAAAAAACAACTATTATAATCTACCCCCCGTTATAGGTAAATCCCAAGGCGTGTGGAATTATCGCCTAATTTTAAATGTAATTATGTAATGTGTTGCACATGTATCGTTACAATATAGCTCTTGTTTGGCTGCCAAGCTGTGCCCCTGAGGTTGGTTAGCTAATCCTCACACCGACAAGAGTCAGTGTTAAAGCTGTCCACGTGCCAATGTTGCCATAAACAAAAGTATGCACTTATAGCACTGCTGTGGCGTGCTATTATGGGGAGTGACGGTAAACCGCGGCCTTCCCAGATTACCATAGCCAGTGCATGTACTGGATGTGTCCCCTGAGCACTGGGAGTTTAGACTATAGTACCAGTGCGCCTGTGAACACAGCCCACCATCTAGCCCAGCCTGGCCCGGCCATCCATCCATCCATTCATCCAGTCAGTCAGTCAGTCAGTCAGTCAGCCAGTCAGTCAGTCAGTCAGTCAGTCAGTCAGTCAGTCAGTCAGTCAGTCAGCCAGCCAGTCAGTCAGTCAGTCAGTCAGCCAGCCAGTCAGAGCCCTCACACCAAGACAGTGTGTTGGGGAGACTGGATAAGAAGCTCAGGCTGTATCACTGTAAGCTGGAAGGGGGTTGTAGTCGGGGGGGTTGTGTGCAGGCCCGGCGCCACGAGGGGTCAAAGGGGGTACTTGACCCCTCAACCCGACCTACTTGAAATATATGTGTGTGTGTGTGCGTGGGGGGGGGGGGGGGGGGGGGGGGGTACAGTGGTGGCAAGTAATGAAGTACATTTACTGAAGTACTGTACTTTAAGTAACATTTTGAGGTATTTTTACCTTACGGGAGAACTTCCAATTTTCAATACTTTTACTTATATACTCCATTACATCTCAGAGGAAAAGTACTTTTACTCCACTGCAATCATATGAAAACTTTAGTTACTATAGTAGTTGCTTTGTAGATTTTTAATTATTATTACCAAACATGCATTAACCACTTCAGCCCTATATATATACATTCGGCCACTTGAAAATAGACGATCTTCAAGCTCACCCTTCTAACTCCTCTGTTCCTTTCCCCTTGACATGTGATTCCACCCTGCTTTTAGCTCTTTGTTTTATCAATTCAACCTTGCTATGCTTACCTTCCACCACATTGCTTTGACATAATCCTGGGGGTCCTTGACATGAAAAAGGTTGAGGACCACTGACATATAAAAAACATGGGTTTTTCAGAAAAATGTTAGGATTTAGAAGCTTCTTTTTTTTTTTTTTTAAATCTACCTCAGCCCAGAATGACTTAAAGCTCCGCCTCCTTCCACCTCAGCCTCCGATCGCTTTGCAGCATTCATCTCCCCTTCCGCCCGCCCGCCCGCCCTCATGCTCGCCCCTCCTTCCTTTTTCATCACCAGCAGCGCCACTTTCCGCCCCCGTCTAAACGGCCATGCTCCCTCCCTCCCTCCCTCCCTCCCACCTCCTCCTTCCGTGTAGTGAACATAGAACTAGTTTCCACTCAGAGTTGGGAGGCGTTGGAGGTCAAAGCGGTGACGAAGGGGGGGGGGGGGGGGGGGGGTAAAAAGGGGAGGGCTGAGTGAGTGTTAAGCTGTTGGGTCGGTCAGGTGCAGCGCCACCAGTGATCATTAGGGTTACAGCTGCCCGGGCCAGATTGTGTGCTGCCTGCACCAGGCGAGATGTTTTGCCCAGGGAGAGGAGAGAGCATCTGTCTGTCCCTCCCCGTAGACTGTAACCTCCTCCCAGCCTGTCCAACTCAACCCAACTGGTAACAAGGTCACACAACTCTCACTTTCTCTCTCTCTCTCTCTCTCTCTCTCTCTCTCTCTCTCTCCCTGTCCTGTTTTGGTCTTGCTTAGCTTTTCTATCTCACTGTGTGTGTGTGTGTGTGTGTGTGTGTGTGTGTGTGTGTGTGTCTCTTTATCTCACACGGTCTCTGTCCGTCTCTTGGACAGGTCGTGACTGCAGACTGACCTCCCAATGTCCATGTTATTGCAGAAAGAGCTTTCCGTTTCTCACACTGCCCAGTATTAATTGCATAGTTTGAGCCCCGTTAATCGAAAGGGAAACTTCCATCACAGGAAAATAATTGGCTCCAAGCATTTATAAAGAGCTCCGTCTCTTTAGAACCGTTGTTGTGTCTCATCTTATCAAACCACGGCGAAATTATAACCCATTCTGAACGGGAACCCGTTTTGGTGTTAGCATCATGTTATGCTTTAGCTATTGAAAAATAGCAGATCTACAAGCTCATAGCGCGCCACCGAGTGGCGCGCTACGAGCTTGTAGGTCTGCTATTTTTGAAAAATCGAAGAACGACTGACATTTTTTTTAGAATCTGATCTCAGGTCAGAATGGGTTGATCAGACCAGTGTGTGTCCAGTGGAAACCTCGTATGAATCTGATCTCAGGTCAGAATGGGATAATTATGCACATTGCTCAAAGGGACACTTGTGATGTGGCCAATGCAGTGTTTTCTTTTGACCAAAGCACTGGCAACATCAACATCAACACAGCTTACACACATCTACTGTATTTAAAGGCTCTGTTCAGATCGGATGACTGTCATTTCTACATTTGTTTTTACTAATGTGATTTAGCTGTTCATTTGAAGACAGGTTTTGACTCTGGATTTAAACATTTTGTACAAAAACTGATGGTGCGTGACGGCTAGATATGATTTTTAAATGGATTGAATCTGTTTACATTCTTATAGCTGCATGGGGGCTTACAAATGGCTTACAATGGACATTCATTTTAAGTTCCATTGGCATGATCGGCTATCCTAAATCTCTAAATTTAGAGCTTAATTTCTGTCAGCCGTACACTTAAATAATGAGCATCCATATATAGCTTATAGAGTAATCTCTATAAGCTATATCTCCAAAGCCGGTGGGTCAAACTGAACAACCAATATGTCAATTTGAAGCTATGATTCCCTGCTTGACATGAAAAAACGAAATAAAACTAATACAAATTAAATCCAATGACTTACTGTGTGTCAAGTTTGGTCACATATTCTTTTTTTTTTTAAGACGGCATAAGAGGCTTTAACAAATAACTGTTATTGGCCCAGTTAGGACCCAGGTAGGGCCGGGCCTTAATTTCCGGGCCTGGTGAGAACTGTAGTTTTCACCGGCTGCCTGGGGACTCTCATAACTTTGGGGCAGGCCTGAGTTTTTTCGTGGAGAATTGGTGGAGGGTTAGTTTTAACCCTGGCCTTTACTACTGTACTCATGGTTGCCAGTTCCCACCTGGCGTTGTGTGGGAGTCCAGACTGCTCCAGTCTGTACTGAATAACTGCCAGCTTGCATAGCGTCTTAAGACTGGGCCTCATGTCTAAGACCAACAGGTCATTGGGTGCGTTCTCTCCTCCAGAGAGGAAGACACCATCTCCCACCATGCAACAGCCCATGCAATATGTCCGAGGTGGGCGTTTCCCCGCTGGTTTGACATTCTTCCAGGAGAATGACTCTAGATTGTATTTCCACAGATCATCAAAGTTGTCACCATAACCACCATATATGTACAGCTCTCCATTGAAGGTAAAGGCTGAATGCCTATAGCGTCTTCCTGGAAGAAGCTGTGCAGAAGGCGTGCTCAGCCAACAGCTGGTCTCTGTGTCAAACACACTGATGTTGTTGTAGGAGACCGTACCCGCCCCATGGCCCCCAAATACAAGCATCTTTGTCCCGATGATGGTGGCAGAGTGATATGATGAAGCATGTGGTGGCGTTCCTCTGGTGTTAATTAAAGTCCAGACCATTGTGGTGGAGTCCAACTTGTAGATGTCATTTTTGCGATTAAACATTTGGTTGTATCCTCCATAGACATACATGACCTTCCCCAAGACACAGGCTGAGTGGTAGCTCCTCCCTTCTGGAACAGTCCCAGAAGCTTTGGTTCTGACCCACAGATGGGTGTCCACATCAAATGCATAAAGCATGTTACAGTAGCCTCCCCAGATGTAGACAACATCTTCTATTAGCACAGCTGTGTGGCCTCGGCGTGAGGAGGGACCCTCAAGGTGGCCTCGGCGTGAGGAGGGACCCTCAAGGTGACCTTCTCCTCTCCCATTTGTCTCTGGGGTCAACCTCCTCCAGCGCAGAGACACTGTGTTTAGGACGTTCACATCCATCTGATCACGGTTTCCATCACAACGTCCTCCAAAGGTGAACACTTCATCCTTCACTGCAACAGCAACAAAACCTGATGTGTTTGGTCCTCCATTCAGACGTACCGTCCAGGAGAACATTGCTCACTCTATATATCAGCTCAGGTTCTTAAATTCTAACTCTGGGAAACAGCGGAGTCCCAGATGTCTGTGTTATGCATAGCTTATATTGGTTCGGCGGCACAAATGTTACACAAGGTTTGGCCAATCCACAAAGCCGAAAAGTTGAGTTGGCCAATCAGGGAAGCCGATGACTGTTGATCTTCCTAATATGGAAAATTGATCACTGGCGCAATCAATCATGCATTGCAAAAAATAATATTGATATAACGTCAGTAGGCCCAGAAGTTCAATTATTTTACCCGATATGATGAATTCCCTAACATGGTGTACTGGTATAGGTCGAAACCTGTCGTTTTAATTAAGTTGTCCTCCTTTTTAACTATCATGTGTGCCCGGATGTCCGCTTTTTTTCAATAAGGCTTGTGTGGCTGTTTACAAAATGTGGAGGACATACATTTCTTACTTTTTAGATAGTCACAATGTTCTCTAAAACTTCCTTTTAAAGGTGGAATGAAAGTGCATTTGCAAGGGAACATTATGACACCATGAAGTCTGAATCAGAATGGGAACTCAAGGCTCTACTGAACATTATGACACCATGAAGTCTGAATCAGAATGGGAACTCAAGGCTACACTGAACATTATGACACCATGAAGTCTGAATCAGAATGGGAACTCAAGGCTCTACTGAACATTATGACACCATGAAGTCTGAATCAGAATGGGAACTCAAGGCTATGCTGAACATTATGACACCATGAAGTCTGAATCAGAATGGGAACTCAAGGCTCTACTGAACATTATGACACCATGAAGTCTGAATCAGAATGGGAACTCAAGGCTACACTGAACATTATGACACCATGAAGTCTGAATCAGAATGGGAACTCAAGGCTATACTGCCGCGCCAACAAAGCATGTTGTCGGCTAACGAAGCCATTATAGAATGCCACTGAAAGAAGAGGAATTGAAATCATTGTGCTTTGGCAGGTCTTTTGGGGGTCTGCACTGTTTACTCACTATAAAGTAGCACTCAAATCAGTAGCTTCCAAAACAGATTGATTCCTTTTTCAGATTGGGCTGTTAACATTGCTCTTGTTTATGGAGAGAGCGTTGAGGGTGATTTTGTTGATTGCATGTGGCAGGTGATGGATGTATAATCTCTGATCCAGCTTTGTTCACAGACTAAACAACAGGATTGTGTTGGAGGAGAAAATCTCACCAGGCCACAAATAACATATGGCCTCTGTTGTTAATATATGAAAAGCTGCACCCAGTACAATATGCAGTTCATGAAAACGCATAACATTTAGCAGTGTTAAATAGGCTACCATTAGAAAGCTAATTCCTTTCCACAAGCCTAACTGGATTCTATCTTAAACTGAGTCGTGTGTGTGTGTGTGTGTGTGTGTGTGTGTGTGTGTGTGTGTGTGTGTGTGTGTGTGTGTGTGTGTGTGTGTGTGTGTGTGTGTGTGTGTGTGTGTGTGTGTGTGTGTGTGTGTGTGTGTGTGTGGTATTCACAAGACAACAAAAGATGACCAGTCAATTTGACCCCGCAATCTTTGTATATGCTCATAAAAAATAGATGAACAGTCAATCACATCTCCCTGTCTGCAAAGAAAGCCAGCGTGGAGAGAGAGAGAGGGGGTTTGAAAACGCTGAAGGCTTTAATTCATTTTGACAGCATCAGCTGTACACCAACCATCAGCCAGCCTGAATAAGCTAGAGCCAAGGGCCTGCCAGAGAGAGAGAGGGGACTGAAACAGGTGTGTGACACCAACTTTCTGCCTCAGAGGAGAAGATAAAGCCCTCGGTCAAGGGCACCGCACCTGGGCCCATTGTTTTGCCGCGCTAAAATGGCTTTTAAGTGCAAATTTCCGCTTGGTCCTAAAGGAGACCTGGCCTCTTGCACTATATTTCACTCATCTGAACCAATAATGTCCCTGCGTTCCTCATTTGCATAATGGGCATAATGGAAATGAGGGGCCAGCTTTGTGTCGAGCCAAGACAAAAAGAAGAAAGAGACAAACAGGGGGGAGAGGGGGGGGGGGGGGGGTGTACGGGGGGGGGGGGGGGGGGGGTGTACGGGGACACACTGATGCCATTCTCTTGAATTGCATCTGCACACCACAAAGGTGTTATATCTTGAGTGTCATTTGACGATTTTCATTATTCCCAATGGTTGCATTTGACAATGCAACCATTATAGATCAAGGTTTCACAATGGGACGTGCAAGTGGTTTCTAAGTGGATGGCTATTAAACAGCATATACTGTATGTAATAATCTAGATTTTCTCCCCCACACTATTTATTTTAACAGCTATTTAACAGCCCTATATTCCACCGCTGCACCAATCAATCCAAAACATGGATTTCACCGCCAACAGCACTTTAACTTTTAAGAGAACTCCTTGACCCCCATACATAAGTTATTAAGATGGCGACAGCTTGTTGCCGCCTTGTTGAGAGTTGAGATTCTTCTGCTTATTTAATGTTGACGGCATTGCTCTCCTGTTGCATCATGTGTTTTCAAGTTCCATCTCGCCTGCTGCCTAACAAGGGATCAGCCAGTGACATCTCTCTGTGTGCTGCGCGAGTACTAGTAGGCTAGGATTCATGATGAAAGCGTGTCTACCCATGCACTCCCTGTGCTCCAAGAGTGAAGAACTTTTAGTTTCATTTAAACCAACGTGAACCCGGGCATTTAACACCTGCTGCATCATGTTAATGTTTACTTTGAAATGTTTACAAAAGAAAGTCACACGTTTAGCCCAGGGGCGGCCTTAGGAATCTGGAGGCCCGTTTCAAGACCAAATATGAGGCCCCCATCATATACCTATGACATCATTATTTTGTTGATACAGCCGTATATTGAAACGAATAGTTTGACTGTTCAATCTCACACGCAGCCATTACTCTCGACAATTAGCAACAACACCTTTCCTCATCCTGTCGACCCTTCACAATTAAAGTGTCTCCCCTTTACCTCGCAATGCTGCACATTTTACCATGATATTTACATAAAATAGGTGTAACTTTACTAACTTAACATTAACATTGTGGGAGAGAGCAAGGCAGTGAGTGAGCGAGAGAGAGAGAGAGAGAGAGAGAGAGGGCCAAGAGTGGCGGGGGTTTGACTGAGGGGACTTTAGTGCACTGTATTTACGTATATGTAAGTACAATGCAAGGAATGAGTGCATTCGCCATGTATTTGAAGGAAGCCTTTGAACTCTATTGCTATTATTTATTACTTCATTACGGCTACCTTGGGGTCTATGGATCTATGGCTCTATGGGTCTTCCACATGCTACAGCGTTCCCTAACACTGAGCTGTGTTGTATTTTGAGGCTGTGTGTGTGTGTGTGTGTGTGTGTGTGTGTGTGTGTGTGTGTGTGTGTGTGTGTGTGTGTGTGTGTGTGTGTGTGAATGTGCTGAAGCTGACTGGCTGAGCATGGAATGTGATGTACTGTATGGTGATAACAGTGCCGCTCACGTCACGCGGGTGTGATACTTTTCTCCATATTGCTGTGTGAGAGACAGTCCCCTGAGCAACTCAAAGTGAGGCTGAATGACAAGCATTTTGCATTCTGGCAGCTATAGCACCCCCTATGGACAGCTTGGCGTGTTTCATGTGTCTTTAGCCTCACAGCACACCGTGTGGTATTTAGAAATCCAACACCGTAGTTACAATCAATCGCGGGGACAATAGCCGAGTTTGTTTGCGATGACAATTAGCTTATACCTGAATGTTATTTTTGACATCTGTTCTTGCAGCTGTGACTGTATTCAGCCGCGGTGCCGTTGCATCCTCCTCGACCTGTGTCGTGTGCTTCGTGGCTGTTGTTGTAAACATCCACCACAGTGATGCGCTGCAAACAGCAGTACATGAATGCATCATGGCGGCTGTGACTCATATCTCTCCTTCAGTTAGTTGGCGGCGTGCTTGTCTGCTGATCTACTGTACATCATCTGCACAAGTGGAAACGCAGTGGAAAACCCATACAGTGCAATAGGGTCGAGTTTGAGTTTGGGATCGGAATGGAATGGAACGCCTTCTACAAAGCAAAATAATAAAGTGCTTTTGCCTGAGTATATAAATGGTAAATGGTGCATTTATATAGCGCCTTTATCCAAGGCGCTTTACATATAGATTGTGCATTACATCCACCCATTCACACACACATTCATACGATTGCGGCGGAAGCCATGCAAGGCACCAACCAGCACATCGGGAGCAATTTGGGGTTCAGTGTCTTGCCCAAGGACACTTCGACATGTAGACGGGAGGAGGAGCCGGGATTCGAACCTTCGAACCTGCTCTACCTCTTGAGCCACAGTATTATATACCATATATATGGTATATAATTATGGCCAACCCCTTGTGCATGTATTTTAATCTTTGGTTGTAAGAATGATATGCCCATCGATATTACAAACTATAATGCTGTAGTGTGTTTTGCGACATATTATTTGGGGCATTTTGTTCTTATGACAATAATATAGGCCTATACTGATTTGATTACAGTGCTATAGTTCACAGAACAAGCATTACACTTTTCTATTGCACCGTTGGTCGGGTTTTCGTTCCTCTGTAGAACTGCATCTCATTTATGTCTGCAGCTAAATGAACAATAAACAGCATAACAGTGTGCTGGGCTCCCTACTGAGCGAGCAACAGTCTCAGTCCCATTTTAGATGTCTGATAAGCATTTCTCCACTGTTCCTCCACTGGGCCTCGTTGTCCTAAGCTCTCTGCCAGTGTGATATTTCCAATAAGCTGTTGCTATGTTTCTCCATGTCTTTTCTCCCTGCCATGCTGGCACTGGGGCACCAAAGGTATTTACTTTAGTCTAATCTACTTGAGCTCTCTACACCCAGTCAACACGTCTGCACAGAATTCTTACATGGTCAAACACACAAAGAGGCAAAACCATTCCGCCTTGTTCTCTGAGAAGGTAGATTATCTGTGAACGCACGGGGAAATTTCTCCTGGGATGCTTTGGCGCAGAGTAATAAAAACGGGGAGAGCGTTGCCTTTGCCAAGCCGAGACATCTGGTCACCTTATCACAGATAAGTGGGGGTTAGTCCTGGCATCTGCTAGAATTAATCCATTTTGCAAACACAGTTATCCTAATCTCCTAAATATGTCGTTTCACAACTGTAACATACCAGGAGGAAGTATTTCAACTTCAACTCCACCGGATGCGAGACGGATCAATCAAAGGCATCCGACGCCGAGTTTTGTCCTGAAGCGGGAACAGAGGCTCCGGGTTGAAGACGGAAGGGACAAAAAGCGACTGGAAGTCGATGTCACAATGTGCACCTGGCTGATTGTTTGGTGGAGCCTGGCCTGGTCTATAGCTAGCCACCTAACATCCCCACATGAATATTCATGTGGGCGGATTTCTCTTTTGTTGCCTGCCTAGTCAGCAGTCACAGAACACATGGTGAGTGTTGGCAGCGCCCGGCCTAGGTAGAGGGGCCGCGGACGGAGGCAGTGGCAGGAACCAGGACCTGTGAGGCTGACTGACATTTCCATCTGTGGCGAGGCCTGGTAATTATCGGGGAGAGGAGCGCCCGCAGCAGCGCGCCATCTGCTAGGGGAGATGGCTCAATGAGGTATGAGCGGGCGCGGCGCTCCGTCGGGCCACTGCCTGCCTCTGACATGAGGGCTCGCATCTGCTACCGAGGAGCCGGGCCGCCCAACACAGCCTGCTCGCCTGGCCGAGAGAGGGGGCTGACAGGAGGGAGGAGAGCGGCCAAGAGCCCCCCCTGACCCCTCCACCCTCACCCACCATCACTACCACCACTGGCCTGCCAAATGCACTCCACAAACGGCAGAGCCGCACTCACAAGTTTCCACGCAGATTCTGGTCAAGTCGTGGGTGGGTTGGTCGGTTTGTAAGACAGATTCTGGTCAAGTCGTGGGTGGGTTGGTCGGTTTGTAAGACAGATTCTGGTCAAGTCGTGGGTGGGTTGGTCGGTTTGTAAGACAGATTCTGGTCAAGTCGTGGGTGGGTTGGTCGGTTTGTAAGACAGATTCTGGTCAAGTCGTGGGTGGGTTGGTCGGTTTGTAAGACAGATTCTGGTCAAGTCGTGGGTGGATTGGTCGGTTTGTAAGTCGTGGGTGGATTGGTCGGTTTGTAAGTCGTGGGTGGGTTGGTCGGTTTGTAAGTCGTGGGTGAGTTGGTCGGTTTGTAAGTCGTGGGTGGGTTGGTCGGTTTGTAAGTCGTGGGTGGGTTGGTCGGTTTGTAAGTCGTGGGTGGGTTGGTCGGTTTGTAAGCGGCTCGATATATTTTGTTTTGTGTCGATCTGTTTCCCGCTGAGCGACACCAGCGTACAGCTATAGATCCGGCTTAACCCATTCTGACCTGAGATCAGATTCATACGAGGTTTCCACTGGACACACACTGGTCTGATTAACCCATTCTGACCTGAGATCAGATTCTAAAAATGTCAGTGGTTCTTCGATTTTTCAAAAATAGCAGACCTACAAGCTCGTAGCGCGCCACTCGGTGGCGCGCTATGAGCTTGTAGATCTGCTATTTTTCAATAGCTAAAGCATAACGTGATGCTAAACACCAAAATGGGTTCCCGTTCAGAATGGGTTAATGGACGGTTCCTGTTCTTGCTGAGGGACATTCCTGCTGACGTATACAGTATGACGTACAGTACAAGGTTAGCTGCTAGCAGGTCACGTGGGCTCGCTGGGTGAACAGCGGTGAAGATGTATAACGGGTCCTTTTGGAACGTGCAGTGCACTAGGGGGTGATTGAGCATGCAGATGTCTCTCTTTGCCTTGGCCTCTGTGCATATACGTATGCGTGCATGCCATTCTGTGCGCATCCTTCCATGTCAGAGAGCGTGCACTATGCCACAGTTTAACCCATTCTGACCGGGAACCCATTTTGGTGTTGGCATCATGTTAT